>NC_143254.1:35397795-35697795 GCF_984573655.1 Nuphar pumila
AATGGATTTGGATTTGAAGTCTAAGATCCATTTTGAGTGTTGAATCCTGGATCCTAAAAGTGGATTTGGATTTAAATTCAGAAGATTAAATTGAACTTGAAATTTAGAATTTGAATATACAAACGAATTTCAAAGTCAAATTAGACCTTGAATTTTTGGAATTTTGGAATTTAAAAGATGAATCAAGAGTCTCAAAATTGAAATTGAATTTTGATTTAGAGTTTTGAATATGAAATGAATTTGGAATTTCAAAGTCAAATTGTACTTTGAAACCTGATTTGAATTTGAATTTGAATTTGAACTTTGAGATTTGAAAATGAATTTGAATTTGAAAATGAAAGGATGAATTGGATTTTATAAGGATTGAAGATAGATTGAGGAAGATATTTATATCACTTGGAGTTTTTTTGAAAAAGGAAATTTCGGAAATATGATGCAATTCTATCCTAAATAATGAATGGATTTGAAGAATTTTGAAATTGGTTTTTGAAAAGCTATTCCATTCTTTAAATGAGTTAAAATAAGATTGAAGATATAATACATCCTTCACTATGGTCATTGAATGTATTATATAATAATCTATATTTAAGCTCAGGTGAAGAATAAAACACATTTGGTGCTTTTATAGAATTTAAAATGAAATTAATTCTCAATATACCCTGACTATGGCCATTGGTATATATTTTGAGTTAATTTTAAGTTAAATTCTGATAAAAGGAGAAAAATATTTAAGGGAATATGATGAATTTTGAAAATGGATCCAATGTTATTTCGTCAAAGATAAAAATGCTAAGTTTTGTCCATATCCTGACTATGGTCATTGATATGGGTCATCAACTTAGAATCAATTACCTATTACGAAAATGGTGCACGTGTCATTCGTGTTTCACCATCGTGAGAATTTGAGAAAATAAAATAAAAAATGTATGAACACAAGCAATTCATGACATTTACAATGCTCATCTAAAACATAAAATGTAAAGTTTTCATTAAGATCTAACTATTACAATACATGAGATTGAATTTACAACTCCAAGTAGTGAGATTTTCCACATATTCCTTGCAAAACACTTGAGTTAAAATGAAAGAAAATTGTACACATTATATAGATATCAATGGCAAAATTGTTCATATGTCAATATATACCTGACGAAAAATAACATACATACCTATATACATGCCTTTATGTACATGCATACTTATATATACATATATGAGTATATATATATATATATATATATATATATATATATATATATATATATATATATATATATCACATACATACCTTTAATATAGGTGAATGAGAATAAATGATGTTGTAAGCACAATGGTGCTTGCGGGAGATATATAGTGGAAATACAGTGGGCTGAAAATATAGACAGGTAGTGTGAAGTGTTGTTGTTTCATAAAAGAAAATGGAGATTTAACAAGGTAAAGATGCTGATGATCAACACTTGTAACAAGTGTTGTGATGGGGTGTTGGATCTACTGATGAGATGGAATATGTATGGTAAGAATGGGAACGGGTGCCTATGGAATGGTAGTGATGCTGCAAAAACATGGAAAAGGGTGCACAGGTGGCAGGGCGGGCTGCTGGAAGGTAAGGGGTGCGAGGAAATATGGTTGATGGCTTCAGTAGAGGGCTGTTTGAGAGGATGCAGCCCACCCTGCAATTTCTGGATAGATAAATCTGAGTACAAATGCAGCATGCAGAGAGGCTGCTAAATGTAAATGTGCACATGCAGAGATACCGCTGCTATGCAAGTATAGAGATATTATTGATATGCAGGGGAATAAGTTTGCAGCGAATAGGTGTTGTAGATGACTTATGATAGGAAAGGGGTTGGGTATGGAGCCGGGATGGACTTTAACCAAAGAACTAACTGAATCGAGATCTAAATTCCAAGGGAAATGAGGATATGTTGTGTTTAATGGATGCACGAAACTGCAACAATTTTCGTGTATAGTGCAAAAGATGACATGGAAAAGGGGGAGGGTTGTGCTTAATGAACAAGTCCAGTGACATAGTAGAACTCGTTTATTGTAGCTGAGATGAACCAGCGTTTACTTTCTGGACCTAAAAGAATCAGGACCTTCTTGACACATGACTCATTAGCTGAATTTCAAAACAGGTAGCTGTAATCAAAGTTAGCCTGGCTTGCTGAAGTTAAGACAATTTGAGATGTTGCTGGCTGGGCATGGGATGAAGAACTCTTGATTTGAAGACCTACCTTGGAGAGTACATATCATCATTTAAAATTCCAAACCTGCCTCTCACGTCACGTTGGAAACAGCAACATTTCAGACCAATTTCAACCCTGTTGACAGTTAGCTCACCCAGCAAAACAATACTAGAGATCAAATATTCAAGGTAAGTTGATTTTTGTTTATTATGCGCAATGGTGATCCCCTGAATTGTGAATCAGACTAATGCAAGATTTGCCTTCACAAGGACTTTAAACCATTCAATAGCAAAACAAAACATTCATGACAGATTCTAAATGAAGATTCATGGTAGTCAATACTACATGTGAAGTGGAGTTAATCAAAAGATAACTCTAGGTCGAAGCAGAGGAATACAAATGCTGGTATATGGGGCCCCTGTGTTGTGATGTGCAGAGGTGAGATAGTTAAAGGGGTTAGTGGTTGTGACAAATTTTGCAGTTAACATTGCGCCAACAGAGGAGATGTAAGTTATCTACAACTGTTAGGCCATAAAAAAAAATTGTCCTCACAGAATGATGGAAATGCTTACCTGTGGTCCATCTCTTCTATGTCAAACTTGACATGTTACACGCATCCTGATAATGGTATTCACATGGGCCAATCATCTTCAAACCAGCGGCTACTGATTGAAACAACCACTATATCATTCTGTGGCATTCCAGATCAGACACGGGCCTGCGATCTGTGGGCAGTGGCGAAAATATAATGCTTTTCCGAGGTATTCCTCCTGTACTCAACTCTTAGCAGCACCTGTTCATCGTATCTGGCAAATGCTCGGTTTTGAAAATATCAAAATAAATATCTCAAAGAAAACAGAAGAGTGAATCCAGCACCACTTCTCTACCAGTCTGGGCATAAAAGGGGATGAACTGGGATTTTCCCCTTTAACTTAGTAATCAAATTGAGTTGCTGAAGTATCTGTGGCTAAACATAGCTTAAACTTGGACTTCCTTGGCTCTTAAATCCCGACATCCTTTGAAGAATTCTCTCAAACACTTAACTTCTTTTCGGGCCAACGTCTATAAACTACAGGCTTTTAGGAAAAGTAGTAACTGACATGCTTTACTAATGATCATGAGATAGGGTATTAGTACAGGTGAGGTAAAAGGAAATGTGCTGGGCATAAGAATTAGGATAATACTAGCAACAGAGAAAGGAAAGAGAAACAAAACAAACAAAAAAAAAATCTGTATCTAGCATATTGTTGGAAGGGAACATTGTAATGCAATGAGAAGAAAACAGGTGGAACTAAAATTTTGGACACAAGTACTGAGAAAATGTTCAATTTTGACACTCGAATCGAAAAATACAATGTGATGGACCCAAACGGATGTCGGATGGGCTGTCCGAGCTTATTTAAAACTATTTTTGTTATTTTTTATAATTTTAATTTAAATTTTGAACAAAAAGACTCAGATTTGGATCTGGACAATAGATCTAGATCCGAAATCAATTTAAACATATGAAATGAATTTAATTTCAATAAAGCTAGAGAAATGAACTGGAATTTAGATTTAAAATGACTCATTTACTCAAAAAAATGAATTTAGGGGCAAAAAGGGAATATTTAAGAAAATTTTGAAAATTTTGGGGTGTTCACACCACCTTTGAGTGATATGCAAGTAGGTCTCCCCACTTGAGGACTAGTTTGGACCGTTGGAAAACCGCAAGTTGGTGTCTTAAAAAAATTGATATTCTTGAGGCACGCATTGGTGGTCGCCCTTCTCGGGGAGGACCACTAAGGGCTTGAAATTGCTCTTACTAGGTCGGAAGGCACCCCAACCATGAGCATGAAGATGACAAGTATGTCGTGCTGGCAAGGATGACCCACTTGTATATATGACTGCACTGAGGTCTCACGAGGAAAGAATGTTTGATGTTGATAGAGTGGAAGATCGTTATCTAAGTAATCGGAGGCGGATTAAGAAATGAGACTTGGTATGTTAAAGATTGCGGTGATGGTGGATGGGAACCAGAACAAGTTGAGTAGGGTGAAGAAAAAAAGTAGTCCAAAGATAAGTATAAAGGAAAACAGACATATCAGTTAAAACCATGTTCTTATATGCACCGGCATTGTCGAGGACGACAATGGTTTGGGTGGGGGAGAATGTCTCGAACCGAGCCTTCAGAATGGGGCATATGCAGTGTGGAGCTCTACTGAGTGAAAAATGCATCGTGTGTAGAAATGCGCAGCATGCGTTGGCTTGATTGGTGATGTGCAGTGATAGCATGACACACGATAGATAATAGTATTATCGTCAGTATATCGTCTTTTTAACGACACAGACATGGAGCATTGTTTGGTTAAGCAGTACCAGCGGATCAGAAGATATTGTTTTTGGAGATTTGGTTAATGACCTCTCGGCTTGTAAGAGTTTCTCACGTGTAGTGTTTTGACGCACGAAGGTGTGTGTGAATTAAGGCTAATTTCCTCAGAGATCACCTTAGATGATTCTAACCGAATATGGTGACTCAAGATTAGGCGAGTGAATGCCTAAATATCGAGGAATGAGTCTAGATGATGCTCTTCGTTATGGTGTTCAATCATCAACTGGTTTTCGGATTGGAGGCCACAAGGTTTTGTTCCTTTAGTGACGAGGTTTTATTGTAGCGCGCGCATGAAATCGCAATACACTCCATGACATGAAGGGCTAAGGCACATTTATGCTCTTTTCGAAAATGATAACGGGTACGAGATGGTTATATATAAAGTGATATGAACTAGATTGAATACGCATTTGAAAATGCGCTTGATCAACTTTTACTAGGCAGCTGCACATGAAATGTGCACATGGCCCATGAAATGATTCAGCACATCAAAAAGTATTGACGTGCGCCCTATGGCCGGTAAGCGGGCCAGAAGCGCATCACAGGTTTGCAAAAAATTTTATGCCCATGCCAGCCATATACTTTATATATTATATATATAACATTGATATTTAAAATAACAACAGAACATTTTTCGTTGATTCAACTAGATAGGTAAACACCGTGGGACTCAAATTAAAGCCGCTAGGGGATTAACTTCTAAGCGGTATTACTTTTTAATGCCAAGCACATGCATATCATAACTTTCCCTATAAAACAACCACCTCAAAAGGGAGTTTGATTCATCTCTTTGTAGTCTTTTGGCCTATTGTCTTAGGCCTCTCTTTTGTAAAGGTGATGGTCCCCTCAACCAGGCTCCTCAGAGTCAACTGTATCTTTTATTCCATAATTTTTTTTTTTGGGTTCATTCTAAAAATTAATCAAATTCAGTAGGTCAGAATCTGCATCAACCAGCATTAGCAATTTCAGATCCAACAATTTTATTGGATCTGGTGAAAGTTGCAGAACCCTAACTGAAGTTCTAACATGAAACCACATAATCTGGGAATAACCCTCTTGCAGGGAAGTCTCTCATATATCGCTTGGCATTTATGTTCACTCAAATTTTAGACATATGTGACTGATATTTTAAAAATAATGTTTCTTTGTATGATATTTTCACCGATATAATACTGAAGCATAAAAAGGAAAACATGATACTTTATAAATATTGCACTTTTATCTCACAACAATTTTATATTAGATATCTGAAGGTGGTATCCCATGTGGTAAGCGGGGTCCTGTGCCAGCTTCTAACCCCAGCTTGCCTATCAAAAAAAATTTATATTAGATATATTTTATTTATTTTTATGTACCATTTTTATGTACTTTATATATTTTAAATTTGCCAATAATTTTTCCTAGATTATCTAAAAAAATAGAAATTTCAAAGTATCACGTCATTTTCCCTTGCTTGAGCTTTTCCTGACAATAAGATTTATGACATTGTTTTAGATCAAATGTGTAACGGTGAACGGCGCTTTACGTGGCTCATAGGAGCCGTTGGTTTCAAAAGTCGATGCTCCACTGAGTAAGACCCTCATTTAGTTCCTGACATTTTGTATATGGCTTGTTCTTCTCTATGGTTGCCATGGTTCTCGACCAATAATTTACTAAGAGAGAGAGAGAGAGATCTTCCAAAAGTTTGGCTCCGAATCCCACACTTTGCCTTCGAATATGGATCATTAAAGTAAGATCTAAAAGGTATTCAAATCCGGTTCTGATTTACATATTCGAATCATCTTTGGATTTTGTTCTGTATTGTATATCACATCTGTATTTGGTATATCATATCTATATTTGGGTTTGGATCTACACATCTTTACATAGAAAAACTTGATATCAGTCTTCTTTTACCACATCGCAGTATCTCTCTCTCTCTCTCTCTCTCTCTCTCTCTCTCTCTCTCTCTCTCTATATATATATATATATATATATATATATATATATATATATATATATATATATATATATATATATATATATATATATATATATATATATATAATGAGAGAGGATCCCAACTTGGACTTGCACCACTGGTTCTTATTACGATTGACTGCACAAAACTGGGATATATAAGCTTGGCAAGATTCGGTCCCTATCCGCCCTTGCACCCATGTTTTTCTCAACCTATTTTCCTGCAAAGAAAATCACAGACAGAAACCTACTTGTAGGTAAAGAGAGACATGCGCCATGTCCACAGTCCACACTGAAAAAAATAAAAGAAAGGGACAAAGTGAGGGGTTTGTGGTAAGTCTAGGAAGACCAAACCTAGCATTGTCATTTCCAAGGATATGCACAGACGTGCATCAGACATATCTGGTGCACATGCAGTGTAAGAAACTGCTTCACCTCATTATGGCTCATAATATTTTACCACTTCTTCTAGGTCATAAGTGCCAAATACACACCTTTCGAGGTTAATTTTCTATGCAACGATACAAAGAATACTAAGATGCTTTGGACTTTATGAAAAACAGAAATACCAAAAAATTGGATCTGGATATGGTTATTCGGCCAATGTGATCAGTATCCAGGTGAAGCATTTTGTGACTCGAATAAGGTAGGACTAGGAAATGAGATGAGCCCCTTGTGATTTGTAACAAATCTCGTCCAAACTCGAGAAATAGACTCAACAAGCTAAACATGAACAATCAGTGTTTTGCCGAGCTTGGCTCGGTTTGTATTGGGTCCTTAAGAAAATATATTTTTCGTATATATTATATTATAAGGTGTAGATTGTTGAAGTATTTGGCATACAAGCAGTTGGTTGGGAGTTCAAACCCTATTGCTTATAGCGTTGAAATAATATATTTGTTTTGTAAATGAGTCAGTTTGAGCTTGATTCAATAGGTTTGGAGTCCATATTTTATTTTCAGTTTTGAAAAAATATATATATTTTATAAGAGCCAGCTTGTACTTGGCTTATTTAGCTTGGGCTCACAATGAGCTCGAGCTTTTAGATCAGATCACTATGAGAACAAACCAACCTTAGATCAACTCGAGATAAATCTGACCTGATTGAATTTTTTACATATAAATGACTTGTTTTGTTTTGCTTTTTTTTTTCCAATATTATCACATGCATTTCGGATTCGGATTCAAATTTATCTCCAGATTTGAATTCAGATTTGGATCTACTGTTTATATTTTAGATTTGGGTTTGGATCTGGCAAGATCCAGCCCAAATTCCACCAGTTTGCACTCTTACTCACATATCATGCCACGATGTGAAACTAGGTGAACTAAGGGACAATTTTAACAATCTATGGAGGTCGGAGGCCTTCTTTCCAAGTGGGTTATGATGAATAAATTATATTATTTTTGGAAAAATAAGTGAGTTGACACTTGAATTCTTGGATACCTTATGGGGTGTCATATGGACATCTAGGATGTCCTTGATTGACTCAGATCTCTACTCCAACGCAAATCAAAGATCCTATGGATCTCAGTCCTTGGATCCGAGGACCTCTGACTGAACTTGACCTACAAAACCCCAACCAGCCCCTCCTCCCCCATGTCTGGCCAGAAATACATGGGTTTTAGGAAGATCAAAGACCCCGAGATGATGCAGTGATTAGGAGGATCACTCCTGAACCCTGCAAGAATCGGTACTCTAGGCAGCTACAAAATTATGAAATTATGAAAAATAAAAAATTACCATAAATTGTAAAGAAAATAACTAAAATCACTCAATTATCATTTATTCAGCTCTTTGTATGTCTCTCTACATTGAATATATAATGAACCAAGAGGGACCCTAGAAACCCTGATCCTAATATGGACTTATGATAGATCCAATGACTAAAAAACCAATATGGATATGAGATAGATTTGATATGAAATGAGATTTAAAACAAAATCCTAAACTAAGATCCAAACAAAATAATTATAAAAGAACCAAATATTAAAAATGGATATGAATGAACCCTATAGAGCCACTAGTGACTCGCTCATGTTCCTGCGTCATTTTTTCTCGGGTTGGAGAACGCTCTCCCTTGAGTCTGAACCATGCCCTTGCACTTCTTTCAATTTTTTTCACTCTACGAGATGTGGATCTCCAACATGCAATGTGAACATGGACATGCTTCTTTGGTTGAAAGTGTCAAATACAACCTCCTCTTAGAAGAATAAGGAATCAGGGAATACTCTTGTCAAACCATCTGTTGTCTTCTTTTGAGCTCCAATACAATATGGATCAAACAGGTTGAATCGGTCTACTGTAGGCTTGATCCAAAAAGAAGCTAAGCTGGGTTGTTCTTGGATGAGATTTGGGTTGGGCAAAATGGACTGAAGAGACTTTTGTATCCGGGTACAAGATATGGCTTGAGAGGGTTCATTATGGGATAGATCCAATGGGGTTTGGGTATTAGGACGTTGGGCTTGGACATTGGGTAGGGTATGAGAAGGCTTGTCTTGGGTTGGATCTAATTGATTTTGGTTTAGGTCCAAGTTAAGTTTTTCATGGTTTTGGGTAGGACTAGACTAAATTTGATACAAACTTGGGTTTGGTGTTAGCCCAATTGGTTCAAAGAAGGTTTTGAATAAAGATGGAGTGGATTTGGGGGATTTTGGGTCAAGCTTGAGTCTGAAATAGTGGTTTGGGCATGAGATTGGGTTGATAACCGGTCGATTTTTCATGGTTTCAGGTAGGAGTAGACTAAATTCTGTATAAAATTTGTGTTTGGTATTGGCCCGATTGATTCATACAAGGTTTTAAATCAAGATGGGGGCACATTTGGGGGATTTTGGGTTGGGCTAGGGTCTGAAATAGTGGTTTAGACTTGAGATTGTGTTGAAAACTGATTTTGTCTAACAAAACCGGTTTTTTACCTCAGGCACATGAAGTGGTGAGTGTGAACCGGGTGATGAGAATCAGATTTGTATTGAACCGATTTTCACCCACCTATCGTGATTTTCTTTCTCACGATGGAAGGAAAAGAGGAAGCAGATGAGCGTTTTTGCTCATGCCGACATCATTGCCGCCTGTTTGCATTTTGGATGAATGCCACGTGGTTTTGTTGACTTTTTAGCTTTTTAAAATGCAAATCCGATGGCCACGATGATGTTCAACATGACCTGATCGGCTTCCTGGGAAAGAGGCAATGGGAGTGAGTTAGGGTTAGGAGGGTCTCCAGTAGTGCTGCCCATCGACAGCGATTGTTGTCACCCGACAAGGAAGGTCGGCAAAACCTCACTGGCTATTTCTTGACGGCTGGTGGTCTAGATTGCTCACAAGAAGGAAAAAGGAGTGAGAGAGGGAGGGGTTAGGGAAGAAGAAAGAGAACCAGGTGGCCTCTCAGGCGCCAGGCAGGAGTGTCGTCGGTCAAGTAGTGACGATGGAGGGGAATGAAGGGAAGGAGGAAATAGTGGTGGCTGCTAGAAAGAAGAGGGGAACAAAGAGGAAAGGGTTGGGAAAGAGGATGGATTGGTGCAGACACTACAAAAAAAATATTAATTAGCGATGAAAATTTGTGACGGATTTTTTTCATCGTAAATTAGTGACGGATTAGCTAGAGAAAATTAGTCGTCCTTAAAATTGGAATTAGCGACGGATTTTGCGACAAAAAAAATCGTTGCAAAATCCATCGCTAAGTAGCGACGAAAATATTCTATCGCAAAACCCATCGCACTTAGCAACAGATTTGGTGACAGAATTTTTTCGTCGCTAATTGATGATGGATTTTGCGACAAAAAAATTTTGTCGCTACTTTTCCATTTAAAATGGCTCTCTTAGGACGTGAAATTCTCCCTCCCCTCTCTCTGATTACTTTCAAATCAGCCTGACGGGGAAGAGGACGGCCTCGGGAGGATGTTCGCCCCTCAGAGGAAGGGGTGGCCCGGATGGACACTCACCCCAGGAAAGGCCGATGCCTACAACAACGTCATTGGCGCGCGTCGGGCCTCCTGGCGCATTATATCCTCCATCAAGCAGAAGGAGGAGAGTCGCGGCAACAATGACCATCTATCCGCCATCCACGGTTACCGCGTCAAGATCGAGTCTGAGCTCTGCTCCATCTGCGACGAAATCCTCCGCCTCCTCGACGGTCGCCTTGTCCTCTCTGCCACCGCCTCCAACTCCAAGGCCTTCTACCTCAAGATGAAGGGCGACTAACACCGCTACATACCTCACCGAGTTTAAGACCGGCGCCAAGCGGAAGGAGGTCGTCGAGAACACCCTTTCCGCCTACAAATACGCCCAGGTCCGTCCCTCCCTCTCTCTCTCTCTCTGATCGCTTCATTTGGATATTTGTTATGATTTTCTTTGTTTTCTAGGTGTTTTCGTGATGTGTCCCTCTTCGATCGCTTGATTTATGAGTTCTTTTTGTGTTTTTTTTTTTTGTTTTCTGGTGTTTTCAGGAGATCGCTAACGCTAACCTAGCTTTGACGCACCCGATCCGCCTCGGCCTCGCTCTCAACTTCTTTGTCTTCTACTACGAGATCCTGAACTCGCCGGATCGGGCTTGCACCTTGGCAAAATAGGTGAGCGATCGTCGGATCCAGCCGATCTTTTATCGGATTTTGCTGCAAAACCCCTAAATTCCTTGTTCCTTTTCTCTAGATCCTTTGATTAGGGTTAGGGTTTCACGGATTTTTCTCTTGTCCATCTTTGTTTGGGTTTTTCTTTAGGCGTTCGATGAGGCGATCGCCGAGTTGGATACGTTGGGCGAGGAATCCTACAAGGATAGCACCCTCATTATGCAGCTCCTCTGAGACAACCTCACCCTCTGGACGTCTCCTTTTGTTTTTTACATTTTTTATTTTCCTTAGTTTTGCCATATTTTTTGAATTTTGTTAGGGTTTTGGTTTCTTCATTCTTTTCCCTTATTAACAAATCTCATCTTATATTATCTCGTCAGGATGATGGCATCGATGAGATCAAAGAAGCAAGCAAGGGCGATAAAGAATAATAATCCTCTGGTTTTCTCTCAATTTCTTCCTCGTGACTTGCTTACTATATTAGGCTATTAGCTAATTCTTTTTCTCCCTTTAATTTCAATATTGTTTTCTAACCACAATGATCTCCCCTTTGATGATATAATCAATTGGAAGAGCTTCTCTCTAATTGTCGCCACATTAGACATTCCATTGTTGAAGAGAGTTCTGCAGGGAGTGAGTTTGTAAGAGTACGTGAGATTGCAGAGGAATGTGGTGAGGGTCAGAAAGCATTTCCAGTGGCATTCGAATCTAGTTGATTTTGATGCTTTTTACATGGTGATATACGAGTTATGGCTACGAAGAATTGTCATTAGATTTGCACGAGGAGTTTGATGGATTCTAGTTGTCATTCAAGCCTTTAAGATGTGCAAAATGTATATGTTATGTGTAAAAAAAATGTTTGTTCATAGCCACTTCTTGCTCCTTGCCTCGAGGCGTGTGCCTCAAGGCATATGAGGTGCACGCCTCCAGGCTCTTTTTTTTAAATTTTTTTTAAAATTTTGCAACGGATTAGCGACATAATATAATCTATCATAAAACTAATTTCGTGCTTATTTAGTGATGAATTAGCGATAGACATGATCTATCGCTAATCCATCTCTAATTAGCGACGAAAGTAACGACAAATCAGTTTTGTTGCTAATTAGCGATGAGAAATATGCAACAGACGCTATCCATCGCCAATCCATTGCTAAACTGTTTAATGATGGATTAGCGACGGATAGTGTCTGTCACTAATCCATATTTTTCTTGTAGTGAGAGGCGGAGCCAAGAATTTAAACTAGGGTGGGCACAAATATATAGTAAAAAAGAAAAAAATATTAATAAATAATAATAATAATATATTTTCAAAAAAAATAAACAATTATTCTAAAATATACTTTTTATAATTGACATCATCAAATTTTTTTTATATTTGGAAAATAATTCATAATTGATTCATTACTGATTATAAAAAAATTAGTAATTGATAAAAATCATGGATCTCTCATCTACGTTAATTGATATAAAAATAAAAAAAAAACAAAATCCCTAATATTCTAACCAAAATCAAGCATTAATTATCCATGGATTCATGCTTAATTCTAATTGAGAAATAAAAACACATAAAAGCCTTAAAATCATAATTAAATGTTCATAAAAAATTTCAAAATCCTAATTCGTACAAATATCATAAATTATGAATTTATGTTGATTGATATAAAAACCCTTAATATTCTACTAGAAACAAGCATTTATGATTCAAAGAATATGCCTAGTGGCAGTTTTAAAAAACTCAAACTATAACCAAACATTTATGTTATTATAAAAAAAAAACTAAATCAAAACCCTAAATCATAAAAAAAAAAAGCATTCACATATACATTAATTAAAAAAATAAAACCCCTAAATTCTAACCAAAATTGAGCCCACATTCATAGAACATGTTTAATGTTGATTAAAAAAGAAACACAATAATACCTAATTAAATATTCATTTCATTTCAAAATCCAAAATGGAAAACTTGAATCCTAATTTAGGGGTTTGATAAGTGATAATAAAAATCAAACATTTCACTAATGAAATCATAATATATAGTGTTTGAGTATCACAATGCATAGCTATTAGGGGTTCTAGATTATATCTTAATAGTATCTTCATTAAGAGATTATTTAGTTATTCAGCTTTCATACTAGCTAAAGCCAAGAATCAATATCCAACCACTCATGGATAATGACTCATTAAAATTTATATTTATATTTGCATCATTGTACCTTTCAAGTACAATGGGTTTATTCTCATTGAATATCCCATAATCTAGAGTTCATCTCAAGTACTTCAGGAATCAATAGATAGCATCCCAATGCTCTTGTCCAAAATTACTAGTATATCAAGTCAACTTTCTCGTGCTAAAAGCTATGTTTTGTCTAGTTTCATTTATAACATACCTGATACTGCTAATAATACTTGCATACTCTAATTGAAAAATACTTCTTTCAGTGTTAGTTGCTAGCTTAACACTGTGATCAAGCATATTAGTAACAAACTTACAATCATAATAATTCTATTTTTTTTTAATTTTCTCAATGTAGCGAGATTGAGTTAATGCATATCTATTCTCAAGTTTAATTAATTTAATACCAAGTAAAAAATACAAAAAAACTAAACCTTAAGAAAACTTTCATGTCATTTGAAAAAAAAATCCAAAATCAATACTCTAATTCTTAAAACATTCATAGATTTATGGTAATTGAAAAAGAAAAGTAAAACCCTTAATATTCTAATCAAAATAAAGCATTCATTACATGCCTAAATTAAGAAAACATAAAAATCCTAATTAAACATTCATGTTATTTACAAATAAAAACTAAATAAAGACTTAAGCCCTAACAAACATCATGCATTATGATTATTGAAAAAATAAATAAAACCCCTAAAATTGAAACCATGTAAAGCATTCATTCATGATTTATGAAATAATTAAAAAAAAACAAATGGAGAGAAGAAGAAGATGATGATGATGATGATGATGATGAGAAACAAGAAGAAGATGACCCAATGTTGGCATGCATTGAAGAGGCCCATTGAATGGCAAACTTTGACAAAAGTTGAGAGAGAGAGAGGGGCAGGGGGAATCAGGGTCAAGCATGGGACACGAAAAAGAGGTTGGGGTGGGTGGTACCCACCCTGACCCGATCTCTCATCAAGGTGGACACTGACCCGATTTTCACTAGGTTAGGGTGGCCTTGACCCCCATATTGGTGGGGTTTTCTAGTTAGGATGGGCACTTGCCCACCCTTGCCTCAACCTGGCTCCACCAGTGTGGTAGAGAAGTGATGGAAGGAGAAAGAGATGGTGTTGACTGAGTGTGGTGGATGGCAGGGCAATTATGAATTTCTCTTTTTTATTGTAAAAAAGAGAAGGCAAGGAAGGCTCCGACCAGCAGGTTAGGGTCCTGCCAATTGACTCATTCGATGCTAGGTCGTTAGGCAAGGTGCGACCGGTGGATGGCCCTTCACTAGTCTACAACTGCGACAAAGAAGAAGGTGAAACGACAAAGGGCAGCAGACCACTGCGTGTTGATGGTGGTTGTTCGAGCTCTAGTCAGGGATCATTCTAATGTGGTATAACTGGTTGCAGAACTGTTGTGATACCTGACTCTTTTGTTGGATCGCTTGACTCGCTTCTCAAGTTAGGCAATGGTACTCGATTTTGGAAAATCATGTGATTGCTTATCGACTCCATCATTCTTTTGCCATATGATATGGATTTTTGCCTTTGTTTGATTGAAGTGATCTTCCACGCAATAATGGATCTTAATCTCACACACATCTTTGCTCTACTGATGAAGACTCATTTGTTTTTTGTTGGTTGACTTCAAACCATTCCAAACATGTTTCAAATTCTTTCATGGATCCTTTCATCGAGCTTGAATTTGTCATCAGGATTGTTTCATCGAATTGTCTAATAGAACAAATTGAGGCAAATCATCATGTTGTCTTGTTAGGATCCTCCATCAAACTTCATAATAACACAATGATCGATAAGATCAACCAAAGCTTTGATACAAATTTGATGCAGTGATAAGAAGGATAGCTCATGAACCCTACAAAATTATAAAAATAAAAAATTAACAAAAATATAAAGAAAATAACTAAAAAATCACTCAACAATCATTCATTCAGTTTTATGTTTGTCTTTCTACAATGAATATATACAGTGAACCTAAGGGTATGTTTGATGGCTTGTCCAGGGTTGGACGAAATGAACAAAAAGAATGGAACAGAACATTGGTTATGTTCGTTCCGTAACAATTGTTCCAAGTCCAACGTTTGATTGGATCGTACTCAAATGCTACGTTTCAAATGTATGTTGTTTGACGATGATGTGCGGACAACTTGGACGGTCATAGATAATGGGTCAAATTAATTTGTTTTGGATCATATGACCCGATCCGTTCACCATTTTACATGTTTTAACAAGTTTATTATGGGTTTTTGTTCCGATATGGATCCAATTACGAAAAGAGGTGGGAATAATTCGAAGCATCTCAAACGAAAAGAGTAACAAGTTTTGCCCGATAAGCGTCTTTGTTAGATTTCGTATCTACTTAGACCCATGCTTCTTCAATCTGCTAACAACTCTTCCAATCTCTGTGGCCTGAGAAAAGGACACATAATTCACCAAAGTTCCACTTCAATCATGGTTGCCAAAGCAAACTAATAGGAAGAAAAGGACCAAAAGATCATGCTATGTCCACCTTCAAGGTGTCAACAGAGAGCTCCATCAATTGCAGCCTCCTCAACGAGTCGAACAAGGAAGCATCAGACTATCAAAACAGAAACACCAAAATAGAAAATCAGACACTAACATCATGACAAAATACTCAATTATGATAGTGAACGAGAACAACCATCTCCTAAGCACAGAAAAGTTTTGCAGAGAGTACCATGCTCAAGAAACAAAGCAAAACATCCATCACAAGCGCATAAGAGAAAACAATTTTAGCCCACCATCTCATCTTCCTCCCAATTGACAGAAAAAAACCATACACGACATACATCATGAATCAAGAATTGCAGCATTGTTTGAAGCTAAAAAAACTTTAACTCATCCCTTCAAACTAAAACAATGAAACCAAAAAGAGAAATTCATCTCTCCGACCACCAATAACAGTAAAAGACAAGATAATTCATTGTGCATTTACAGAAACCCATTAATCAAAACATGTACACCATCAAGACTAATAAATAAACAAGCAACGTCAAGCACCGATTTCTTCATTGCCCAAAACCATTCATCCAAAACTTACAAAATTTTCACCAATGTAACAAAGAAAGGACTAATCCTTAAAACTCATCAGGACTCTCCAACACCGCTCTAATCCTAAGGACCTCACCCACAATTTGAGACTCCTCCTCAATCTCCTCTGTGAGAGCCTCTGCCTCATCGTAACTGTAATTGTTGATCTTGTTCATCTCATTATCGTTGTTGCTGCTCTGGACCTTGCTCTCCTTCATATGGCACCTCTCTGAGCCACCATCTCTGTCGTTAGCCAGCGCCACCGAGTCGCATTTGACGCAGCGGATCAATTTGCAGGCGAAGAGGGGAAGCCTTTGAAGTGATTTAACCCTAGAGGAATCTTAAGAGGGGAAGCAATTGTAGGCAAAATCAAAACCAGATCGCTATTGAATCGAGGGTTTCTTCCCGCCCAAATCGTGCCACAGGCTAGCCGGAGGGAGACGCCTGCCCCGCTTATACGCCTTCCTCCTCGACATCAACCTCTTCACAGGCCCATCGAAAAAAATTTAGGTGAGGGGCGTGTCCATCGAAAAAGTTGTGTTCCCCTCATCCCTGTTACTTTTGTAACAGGGGGGTGGGTGGAACGAAAAGAGCATACTTATAAGGAAGGGGCGGATGCGAGGAACGTTGTCTGTTGCGTCCAACGTTTGTTGAAAATCATCTTTCCTAGCGAGATTTTAGTCTGAATCACACTGGAAAAGATGCATCAAACATACCCTAAAGGGACCCTAGAAACCCTGATCCTAATATGGACGTAAGATAAATCCAATGACTCAAGAACCAATATGAATCTAAGACAGATATGATATGAAATAACATCTAAAACAAGACCCAAAAACAAGATCCAAACTAAATAACTAAAAAAAAAAACAAATAATGAAAATGGATATGAATGGATCTTGTAGAACCACTAATGCTCAAAATCACACAAAAATAAGAAACAACGGATGTATTAAGTTTATCCAACGATACCAACTCTCTCATATATATATATATATATATATGGGTTAACATTGGCTACTAATGAAGGTACAAAACTAATGAGTAAAAATCACTCTTTTCTTCAAACATTTTTAATTTTGTGTACATGCATGGTTTGTTTAGTAAAAATCCTTTTTTGAACCACTTGATTATAACAATTATTGAGGTTTTTAAAGTGGTTCAAAAATCAATGGCTCATAATGTGCCAAAATTTTACAACTCAAAAGATCACATTTTACATCAGAAAAGCACGATCCAAGACTTGATCATTAGCAAAACAAACCATGTTGAACACATCTATGTGGTTAGATTGAGTCGATACAACTTGCACCTATGATTTTTTGCTCATTAGTTATGTACCTTTATGAGTAGCCAATATTAACCCCATATATAAGAGTGTAAAGTGTTTGATGATACTCGGATGCTTTTCCACGGTCGATCGCACAAGATCAGTGACAAAAACATCATTTCTTTTATGAAAAGTGGCATTTAGTGATAGTCTAAAGGTCAAAAAACAAAAAAATAAAAAAAAACAAATGAACACGCTAGGTGCATCCAACCCGCGATGATATGCCTCTCTCTCTCTCTCTCTCTCTCTCTCTCTCTCTCTCTCTCTATATATATATATATATATATATATATATATATATATTGCTACACTCATGTGTAAGAAACCCATTCTTTAAAACTTATATAGGGAGGTTGTTTTAACCAAATCTAACATCATGGATGTGTTTAACATAGTCAAAATAGTACGAAATGACCTTTGGAACATAGTTTTTTAGCATAAAAATATGTTTTTTTGAGATTTGAAAATTTGGTATGTTGCAGGCCATTGATTTTTTAATGCTCGTAA
Organism: Nuphar pumila; assembly: GCF_984573655.1. NCBI lineage: Eukaryota > Viridiplantae > Streptophyta > Magnoliopsida > Nymphaeales > Nymphaeaceae > Nuphar > Nuphar pumila. The sequence goes on from NC_143254.1 coordinate 35,415,953, forward strand.
AATATGGCATATATGTCAGAAAAATATGATCCAAAGGTCACTGTCAAATAAACTTAATATCTAGACCACATTTGAAAGTTCAAATATCAAAAAATAAATAAATAAAAATATTACAATATATATGTATGTCAGAGAGAGAGAGAGAGTAGGGTGGTAGTTGCTGGTATAAGTTTTATGAAATAGATTTTTAAAGAAATATTTTTGATAAAAATGTTTTGTGAGAAAGCAAGATACTAAATAATAAAAATTGGCTCACACTAGGGTGAGATCCGGGTCAAACTCAAGAAACAGGAGAAAACTTTGTATTCCATACAAATTGCAAGCTTTATTACCTTAAAAATAAATAAATAAAAGTAACTAACTATTACAATGAGTTACTCTCTTGCACAGCGCTCAAAAAAATAATAAATGGCTTTATTACAAACCCAAATTAATGAAATAAATAAACATAATCTAAAAGAAAGGAAAAGGGTCTTCAGTTGTTTAAGCTCTAGTCCCTTTGATCTTTACTGCTTATGTTTCTCACACATCTTAATATGATCAGTACTTTAAAGGCTCTCTAAGGGGCTCAAAAGGCCTTTTCAAGAGGCCTTTTTAGGACCTCAAAGGGCTCTTCAGAGGTACTTTTGAGGTCTTATTGCATGCACAACCATTTTTCTGCAAAATAAAAAGACAAAACAAAAATAAAAATAAAGAAAACTATGCCAAAATCTAAGGTTAGTTTTATAAAAAATCAATATAACAAGATTCTAATAAACTAATCTAACAAACTACCATAAACTAACTAACATGCAATAACTAAACTAACTAACATGTAACAAATAAACTAAGTAACAAACTAAATAACAAACTTGATAACAAACTAACTACTTTGAAACAAATATAAAACTAACTAATTCAAGATAAACAACTTGACACGCAACAAACTATAACTAGCTAATCTTGACACAAACTAAAACAAACTAACAAATTTTGATTCAAGAAAAATGTGAACTTAAAAACTACCAATCAAAACTATAAAGTAAATGAATCTAACTTAATTGATTAAACTAAAAACACATGATTCTAACAAAACTGATTAGCCCAATGCTAAATTAACTAAATGACTGACTAATAAATAAAAGGAATTGCAACTTAAAATATGGCTTACTAATTGTAACACAACATTACTCTACAACAAAAATAAATAAATAAATAAAAATAAAGATCCACACAATTGGCTGAATAGGGTCAGCAGACCAAGTTTGCACATAAACGTTGAATAGTATACTCGGCTAGCAGCAAGTTGGGTTTTAAAATAAAAGTAATTTCAGACTACACGAGCTGAGGTTCGATTGTATGACTGGCTGCTGCAGCCCACGCTGGTCTGTGATATCCGGCTGACACACGTGAACAGGTATATGTATAAGACCGTGTTATCCTCCAAAAACTCATGACCAACTGAACCAACGTTATCTGATCGGGTCAATGGACGATCGATCAGACCACTCATCCGATATATATAAAAAAAATTGTTCACACTTGTCGGTCGACACCGATTCACGCTAACCAGATGGCTTTGGGTCTGATTTTGTGAATATGACCAGATCTGTCAATGATGACAGATCTGGTATAAAAATATCTATGTGACCCACAATGTATCGTGCATCCTAAAAACAATAACGAAAACGAAATAAAGAATAAATATGAACACAATTAATTCTATGCTATGTTAAACATGATATAATTCTTTTTCTTTTTCTTTTTTCAATAAATAAGAGCAAGCAATCTAAACTAAATGTAACAAATATACGAAGATTAAACTATGCTATATACCATGATGAAACATTATGCATGTATTGTACAAAATAAATAAAAGCTAATCTAAATAATAAACTATGGAGAGACAGGGGAGAAGAAGCAAACTTCACAATCCGTTTCTGACGGAGGGGTTGAGAAGAAGTGATATTTTTTCTGAGTTGCACGTGCCTCTGACGATGGGGATAAGAAGAAGCAGATTCCCTAAGGGATTAGATGCAAGAAGAACAAGGGTGAGAAAGAAGAAGAGTAAAAGGGAGAACCAGTTGGAAACGAAAAGGAGAAAGAAGAGAGGAGGAAGAGCGAGAGGAGGTTGGTGTTTTTTCTTCAGATATAGATGCCCCTCTCTATTGAAAAGTTAGTTTTTATACTAAAAATTTAGGGTACATGATTTTTTCTGAAAACCCCAATTAATTTTCAAAAATTTCAATTGAGCACTTCTAGAAAAACATGTTTCCAGAAAAAAACACTTATAAACCAACTAAAATATTAGTTAACAATTCTTAAACTAATTAAACTATAAATTAAAAAGTCTTAAACTACTCAAAACTAAAAAACGCAGGGAAGGATTTAAATATGTGATTTTATCTTTATTTTGAATTTCAAAGTAATTTCTCAAAAACATTGATAAGAATGAGTTTTTAATGTCTCTTTTCGATGGATCATACATAGAAATATATATATATATATATATATATATATATATATATATATATATATATATATATATATATATAACATGCAGAATTTATGCATGATCAAATTCTCTCATGCTCATCATTTGCTAGTCCTCGAGCAAATTGACCTTGAATAGTAAAATATAAAAACAAAAGCAAATAAAGCAAAACCTAACTCATTTTCATAGGAATCACGGTTGTATTTAATGTATACAGCAATCCCTTTAAAACACTCGGTTACCTTAGTGGACGAGTAAGGTCTCGTGAGGGTTTGTAGTGATGCTACCCACAAATATCGCTATCATGTATATATAAATATTCTAATTTCATGTAGTATTAGGCAACTAAAGAGTTTATTTAAACAAATATTTCTTGCCGTTACACTCTCAAAATATATTTAGAGTCTTTACATGCCACCACAGAATAAAAGTTTTTTCCTTTACTTTTCTAAAAAAAATCATAATCATTTATTTTTTTTATCAGAAAATCAAATATACACATGTCATTATTTATTTTTCCTCACTTATATGTTTTATGCATAGGTTTCTAAAAAATTATTCTTAGGCAGTGAACTTTATCTTTATGCTCTTGATTTTCTTTCTTTTTTCTTCTTCCAGATTTTCAATTTTTCTATATTTTTTGCTTCTTTTTTATTAAGCACTATATCAAATTTTCAGTTTTCGTGACCCATGTAACGAGCTTTGGGTCAGTGACTCCCAAGCCAGATGACCTTAGGGTACCAGATATAAAGTAGCCTTTGGACATAATTGCTTGAGTCACTAGACCTTCAATTTTTATAGTTTTATGTATGGTTTGCGTCTTGTCATGTACAATGTCAACATCTATTAGGCTCTCTATAAAGTCTATGTAATGGGCTTTCAGGTTGGTGGCTCCCAAACCAGATGGATTTAGAGCACCAGGTGTAAACACCCCCCAGTTTTTACTCTCTCGAACCAGATAGACCACATATATCAACTTAGACAAAGAAGTGATTTCCTTCATTGTCTTTTTCATCATGGGAATCAAACACTTCAACTTGTGTCTGAGCCCAACTATTATAGAATACAAGGACATCAAACAACTAAATGTATGCTCTTTTTCACTTTTTGAGCTCTTCTTTTCAATGTTGTTCATTTGTTTAGTTTTTCAAAAATAAATTACGCATATTCATACTTGTGGTTCAAAATAAACTCTAACATGCATCTATCATCATTTCTTTGAAATCCACATAAGTGACCACGTTTTTCTATATTAGTGTCAAAAAAAAAATCAAACTTAAAAAATTTCTAAAATGTTAGATTGTGTAAAGCATTCATATACGATCAAACATATGCCTTAAAAGCCTAATTTTTATGAGTTTTATCAATGTGCAGATATATAGACATAAAAAAAATTGGGTGTACAAACTACACCCTCTTCCATGCTTGAATGGCATTGTTCTCAGTGGCACTCCCCCATGCTTGCATGAAACTAGATGAATGCACACTAAGAAACAAAAGGTGTAGGCGGGAGAGAGTAGAAGTCACCTGATACATGCAATAAAACCTCACCTGATACTGCATTGTACTGGCTCTGCAGAGATTGTAACTTGTTTCACTACTGGCGACTCATAATAATATACAAAAATTCAATGTATACATGATCTACCGTTCGTGCTTATGAATGAAAACCGAAGAAATAAACAAACGGCTACCAGTAAAAATAAAGAAAGAACAAAAAATCTAATGCTAATGGTACAACATGCATACACTGCTCATTGCCTCACACATCAACGAGGTGAATGACCTCGATGTCTTGACTAGTCACGGCATCAAAAATGTAGGGCTTCAGCCGTTGCCCATTGACCTTGATGGTCCCGCGTGTACGGGGATCCAAAATATCAACAACGCCATGTGGGAATACCTCTTGTACTATGAACAGGCCATCCCATCTAGACTTCAGCTTTCCTGAAAAGAGATAGAGTCATGAATTGAAAAGTCAAACCTTCTGATCAGGCTCGAAGTATTTTTGCAAAATATGTTGGTCATAAAAATGCTTAGTTCGAGCCTTATAGATTTTGGGGCTCTCATATGCATCATTTTGCAACTCTTCAAGCTCACTCATTTGCAAATTGCGCTTTGTTCCAACTTGGGCCATATCAAAATTGAACTTTTTAATCACTCAATACGCCCTGTGCTCCAACTTAATAGGGAGATGACATAGCTTCCCAAAAACCAATTGGTAAGGGGACATGTCAATCAAAGTCTTGAAAGCAGTCATGTATGCCCATAATGCATCATCTAGGCACTGTGACCGATCCTTTTGGTTTGGCAGGACTGTCTTTTCAAGAATCGGTTTGATCTCCCTGTTGGAGACCTTGACCTGGTCACTCGTCTGTGGATGGTATGGCATAGCAATCCGATGATGTACAAAGCACTTCCTAAGTAAGGAAGCAACATGCACATTCTTGAAGCACTTACCTCCATCACTAATCATAGCTATCGAGACATTGAACTTACTAAAGATGTTGTGCTTAATCAATCTAAGCACTTCTTTGTGATCATTGGTTTATGTTGCCACAATCTTAACCCACTTGAACATATAATCGACTGACACTAAGATATTGACATAACCAAATGAAGGCGGGAAGGGACCCATAAAGTCGATGCCCCAAACATCAAAAATTTTGATTACAGGAATGGGGAGAAGGGGCATCATATCACGTTTGAAAAAGCTCCTTGTCTGTTGATAGCGTAAGCATCTCCTACAAAACTCATGAGCATCTCGATGCAGTGTCATCCACCAAAATCCAGAATGGAAGACCTTTGCAGTGGTCTTTTGACTAGAAAAGTGGCCTCCACAGGCCAAGGAATGACAAAACTCTAGAATGGACATAAACTCATCCTCGAAGATATACCTTCGAATCATCTAGTCAATACATAATCGAAACAACTCTGGATCCTCCCAAAAATAATGTTTCACCTGTGTCATAAAATGATCTCTCTCATTCTTGTTTCAATGCACAAAAAACTCTCCAGTCACCAAGTAGTTGATGATGTCCACAAACCAGGACAGACGCTTGACATGGAGAAGTTGCTCATCCAAGAAGGAATCATCAATCTGTCCTTGATCAGTGGATGTCTCCACAATCAGTCTAGACAAATGGTCTGCTACAAGATTCTCACATCCACTCTTATCTTGAATCTCGAGATCAAATTCTTGTAGAAGAAGAATCCACCGAACAAGGCATGATTTGGTATCCTTTTTACTCATCAAATATCGCAAAGCAGCATAATCTAAGTAAACGATAACCTTAGAGCTCAAAAAATATGAACAAAACTTCTTTAGAAAAAATACTACAGCTAACAGTTCCTTCTCAATGGTCATATATATCATCTGAGCATCAAAGAGGGTCCTACTAGCGTAATACATGACATGAGACTTCAGTTTGATATTCTAGCCAAGAATGACTCCAACCACATAACTAGAAGCATCACACATGATTTCAAAAGAAACTGACCAATCGGGAGATCGAAGAATATGAGCTATGACCAGAGCCTCCTTCAAAGATAAAAATGCCTTCAGATAGGCATCATAAAAAAGAAACGGTTGGTCCTTCGCGAGAAGGTTACTTAATGGTTTAGAAATTCTACTAAAATCCTTAATGAACTGCCTATAGAAACCTATGTGCCTTAAGAATGATCGCACATGTCGCACTGATGTCAGTGGAGATAATTTGGCAATGGACTCCACTTTAGCCTTATCGACCTCAATCCCTTTTTCGAACATAATATATCCAAGGATAATCTACTGTTGAACCATGAAGTTACTCTTCTCCCAATTGAGCAGAAGATTTGTTTTCATGCATTGTTTTAACACTCTCGCTAACTTTTAGAGACAATCATCAAATGAAGAGCCATACACCAAAAAGTTGTCCATAAAGATCTCCAGGATGTCATCTACTATGTGAGAAAAAATGACCATCATGCACCTTTAAAATATTGTTGGGGCCTTGCAGAGTCCAAATGACATTCTCTTAAATGTGAAAGTGCCATAGGGACAGGTTAAGGTAATCTTCTCCTGGTCTTCGGGGTGAACGACCACCTGATTGTATCCTGAATAGCCATCCAGGAAGCAAAAATATTGTTGACTTGCGAGTCTCTCTAAGATCTAGTCGATGAATGGTAACAAGAAGTGATCTTTTCGCGTTGCATTGTTCAACTTTCGATAATTAATGTATACTCGCCACCCATGGTAGTCCTCATGGGGACAATTTCTCCTTTCTTATTAATCGCAATGGTAAGCCCAGAGTTCTTGAGGACAACCCGGGTGGGGCTCACCCACTGACTATTAGAGATGGGGTAAATAATCCCTACGTCCAACCACTTGAACTTGACTACCTCCTTCTTCACCACCTCCTTCATGTGGGGATTAACCTCCTTTGCATTGCTTTTGAGGGCTTTGCACCATCGTCCATGATAATCTGATGCATGCAAAAGGAGGGGTTTATCTCGTTCAGATCCGCCATAGACCATCTAATCACATTTTTTATGCTCGAGCAGAACCTGCAGAAGCTGACACTCCTGAGTGTCAGTCAGATATGCTGAAATGATGATGGGAAGCGCTTGATCCTTGCCTAAAAAGGCATACTTGAGCAAAGTCGACAAAGGCTTTAACTCAAGTTCGGTCAAGCTCTCGATGGAAGGTCTAGCAGGCTTCTCTGCCAAATCAGGGAGTGGTTCAAACTGCCAGGTGCACTGCGCTTCGCCTGTCAATAGATCAAGCAAACTATAGCTCTCTCTCACGAGTGATTTATCCTCCTCCTCCTGAGGTGGATCACTCAATGTCCAAATTGGCTCTGCTTCCACCAGGTCCTTAACAAAACTGGCTTGGAAAGAAGCATCCACTCCTGTAGGGCCCATCGTTGCATTGAAGATGTTCAACCTCATCTTCATATTGTCAAATGAGATATTCATAGCACCAGTACAATAATTGATGCACGTATTGGTTGTAGCCAAGAAGTGGTGACTGAGAATAATGGGCATCTGCCTCACATCATCTACTCTTTTTATATCCAGGATAATGAAGTCAACAAGAAAGTAGAAATCATCCACCTTGACTAAAACATTCTCAAGAATCCCTTGTGGAACCTTGATGGATTGATCTACCGGCTGCAGGGTCATCGGTGTCGGCTTCATCTCCTGTAACCCAAATGTATCATAAAAAAAGCCCAACAAGATGTTCATGTTTGCCCCGAGGTCGAGCAAAGCACGCGCGATAGTAATATTTTCTATGACGCAAGAGATAATAGGAGCCCCTGGGTCCTTGAGCTTGTTGTTATAGCATTGTGCTCACCTACTCAGTAAGATATATCTTCTTCGACACATTAAATTGCAACTTTTTCTTTTGCATACAAAGCTCTTTCAGAAACTTTGTGTATGCAGGAACTTGTTGGATGGCATCGAGCAGGGGAGGTTTATCTGAATGTGCTTGAAAATCTCAAGCATCTCCTGCATTTTCATCCCCCTGCTTGTCGAACGACTTCGGCTTCTCTAATGCCTCAGGAAAGGGGCTTTGGGTATATAGGATCCGGAAGACTCAGATGGGAGAGCCCTCCCGCTTTCCTGGGGCATCTTAGTAGGGACCGGATGCTCAATACTAGATCTCTTACTTTCTTCTGCAACGTCCCTCGCTCTATATTGCTTCCCGCTCTTAAGTGTTATAATCGCTTGAGCCTGCTCTTGATAGACATCTATCATGTGCAGGTCATGCATCAGCTCCTTACCCCTAAAGTTAACCACCGACTGACTAGGCAGCGTCCCCTCGCTTCGCCTGCTTAGCGCTTCAGCGAGTTGTCCCATTTGTGTCTCTAATTTGGCAATGGACTGCATATGGGAGTTCAGATTTGCCTTGATATCTAAGAAAGCCTATAACATCTTGTCTTTGAAGGACTGATTAGAAGCATACTCCTGGGATGAAGGCTGACTAAAGGAGGTTTAGGCTGAAGGATAGCTTGATCTCTGAAAACCATGTGCATAACTGTCTTGCCTGGGTTAGTTCTGAGAAGGGATGGGGGGTTATTGTTGTGGATTCCTCCATAAGAAATTGATATGACTTTGTTAAACCAGATTATAGGTGTTGGAATAAGGATTGGGCACGGGTTTAGCGAAACCTTATGCCACCTAAGCTTGCTCCTAAACAAACTTAGGGTACTATGGTGTCGTAGGACAATCAAAGATATGGTGTGCTGAGCTAGCACACAATGCGCACACCTACACAGTTGGTGAGGGATTTGACAACAACTGGTCTAATTTCTGGGTTAGTAGGTCAACCTTATTTTGCAACTCATGGTGTGTCCTTATCTCAAAAATTTCAGCCTTTTTCGCTTCTTCATGAACAGGTGCAACCCTCTCATAACGTGAGGCCGAAGCGTGGTGCATCAAATTCTCGCCAAGGATCTCAAATAGGGCCTACGCTTTGTCCTCACTTTTCAACATAAAAGTGCCCCCACAAGCTGCATCAATCATCTGATGATTCTTCTCAGTCAGCCCATCATAAAAGTACTACACCAGTTGCCAACGGAACACTTGGTGATGAGGACACTTTCGGAGAAGATCTTTCATCCTCTCTCACGTCTCATGAAATTGTTTTCCCTCAATATGAGAAAAATTGGTGATGGCTTTTCAAAATTGGTTTGTCTTACCAATTGTGAAGTATTTCTTGAGAAACTCTCTCTGCATTTGTTCCCAAGTATTAATCTGCAGCGTGTCTAAAGGCTTCAGCAAGTGCTTGGCTTTGTCCTTGAGGGAGAACGAGAGAAGTAGGGTGGTAGTTGTTGGTGTAAGTTTTATGAAATAGATTTTTAAAGAGATATTTTTGATAAAAACGTTTTGTGAAAGCCAAACACCAAATAATAGAAACTGACTCACACTATGGTGAGATCTGGGTCAAACTCAAGAAACAAGAGAAAACTTTGTATTCCACACAAATTGCAAGCTTTACTGCCTTAAAAATAAATAAACAAAATAACTAACTATTACATTTAGTTACCCTCTCGCAAAGGGCTCAAAAAGATAATAAATGGCCATATTACAAATGAAATAAATAAACCTAATCTAAAACAAAAGAAAAAGGGTCTTCAGTTGCTTGAGCTCTAGTCCCTTTGATCTTCACTGCTTATGTTTCTTACATATCTTAATATTATCATTACTTTAAGGGCTCTTTAAGAGGCTCGAAAAACCTTTTCAAGAGACTTTTTTGAGACCTCGGAGGGCTCTTCAGGGGTACTTTTGAGGACCTATTGCACGCACAACCACTTTCCTACAAAACAAAAAAAAATAAAGAAAAATATGCCAAAATCTAAGGTCAATTTTATGAAAAATCAATAAAACAAGATTCTAACAAACTATAACAAACTAACTAACATGCAACAATTAAACTAATTAACATGTAACAAATAAACTAAGTAACAAACTAACTACTTTGAAACAAATATAAAACTAACTAATTTAAGATAAACAACTTGACATGCAACAAACTATAACTAACTAATCTTGACACAAACTAAAACAAACTAACTAATTTTGATTCAAAAAAAATGTGAACTTAAAAACTACCAATCAAAATTATAAAGTAAATAAATCTAACTTAATTGATTAAACCAAAAACACATGATTCTAACAAAACTGATTAGCCCAATGCTAAATTAGCTAAATGACTAACTAATAAATAAAAGGAATTGCAACTTAAAATATGGCTAACTAATTGTAACACAACATTACTCTAAAACAAAAAATAAATAAATAAATAAAAATAAAGATCCACACAATTGGCTGAATAGGGTCGGTCGACCAAGTCTACACATAAATGTTGAATAGTATACTTGGCTGGCAGCAAGTCGAATTTCAAAATAAAAGTATTTTCATACTACACGAGCTGGGGTCCGATTGATTTGGGTCACATGACGCACATGACAAGCAAAGCTCTACATACCTTGAATCTTCTCTCCGTAAACAAGATCACCTAACTCATAATTGCAATGTTATTTTCTCGCCCACTAACATGGTATTTCAGGATCATCGAAAGGGAAAGAAGATTGGTGAAGGTACAACAAGTCGCAATCTCTATGTCCTAAGTCAGAACAACAATGCTCTTATTTCAAGTTACTCGAATAATGAAAGAAAATCATGTCACCTTAGATTCGAACACCCGTCCAAAATGACTATAAAAACTCTTTTTCCAAATTTGGATTATGATTCCTATGATTGTGATGCTGGTCGATATGTGAAGCTCACTCGAGTTGTCTTTCTCTATTCGGAGTGGGTTACTAAAAAGCCGTTTGACCATGTCCACTTCAACGTGTTGGGCCAACTTCTATTGATGCCTACTCAGGTTAGAAATACTATATAACATTCATTGATGATCACTTGAAGGCCGTGTAGGTGTACTTTATAAGATCAAAAGATGAGGTTCTCTCAAACTGCAGGGAGTTTTTCAAAATGGTAGAAAACCAATACAGGTCAAAAATCAAAACTGACAACGGCTCTGAATATATCAACAAGTCGTTCGATGAGTTTGAAAAAAGCCAAGACGTCGAACATCAAACCACATGTGTACGGACCCCCTAACAAAATGGGGGTGGCAAAGAGAAAAAATTGTCACCTCCTAGAGGTCACACATGCCCTCCTATTCCAAATGAGCATCCCAAAGAATATTGGAGTGAGGTTGTGCCATGGCCATGACCTGCTACCTCATAAACAGATTCCCAAGTAAAAGGTTGAACGAGAAATCCACCCTTGAGATATTAAAGGGAAGAAAATCCTTGTAGACCACCTATGCATATTTGGGTGTAACGGATATGCTCGGAGTTCCCCCAAAGGGAGGGAGAAACTCAGCCCTCATGCCATAAAGTGTATATTTTTAGGGCACTCAACAAAAAAGGGAATACAATTGCTATGACATCAATAACTGCAAACTCTATATCATAAGAGAGGTCAGCTTCAATGAAGACACTGCCTACTTCACAAACAAAAATACACGAGACAATTGACAGGGGGAGAACAACAACATCGTTCTACCAAATCTGAGTCACCTCGATGATTTCCTCATGCATCAACCCTCAGAAATAATGCAACAATCATCCATAACCAAATATGATCAACTCTCTTAATGAAGAAGCCACCAGTCATGAGGGTGTCGAAGTGGTTCCTTTAAGGAGGTCAGAATGGGTGCATCACCCTCTAAGTCACCTTCATGACTTTGTCACTTACTGTGTCACAACATACTCCATCGAAAAACATATTTCTTATGACCATCTCCCCAAGGGGTTCACTGCATTACCTCCACTCAAGAACCATCTAACTACGAGGAAGCTTGCACTCAGCTCAACTAGGTCAAAGCCATGCAAGAGGAGCTACACACTCTTCAAAAAAATAACACATGAGACATTATTCAGCGCCCACAAAACAAAAAAGTTGTTATATGTAAGATATCAATGTCTTGTAGGAAAACTGATATACTTGACCGTGACCAGACCAGACATCTCCTATGATATCAGCATAGTGAGTCAGTTCATGCATGTCCCTTGCCAAGATCATATGAACGCCATAGACCGTATTTTAAGGTACCTAAACAAGAATCCTAGACATGGAATCTGGATAAAAAGAAATAGACACGTGAGCGTCAAGGGATACTCCAATGCGGATTGGGCAGGCAATGTCGAGGATAGAAAATCTACCACGGGGTTCATAATATTGGTTGGAGATAATTTGGTTTCTTGGAGAAGCAAGAAACAGAGCACCATCTTCAAATTCAACGTCGAGGCCGAATACTATGCCATGGCTACTACCACATGTGAGCTAATATGGGTAAAATCACTTCTAGGCGAGATGGGCTTTCAAATTTCCTCTCCAATAGAAATGTTTTGTGATGCCATCCATGTAGCCACCAACTCCATTTTTTATAAAAGAATGAAGCACATTGAAATTGATTGCCATTATGTTGGTGTGAAGTCTAAAGCAAAGAAATCTGCACTCCTTCCACTAATAGTTCAAATCAGTTAGCTGATATATTTACCAAAGCTTGCCTTCAGGAGATACTGGGCAAGTTGGGGTCTGACAATATCTATGCTCCCACTTGAGAGGGAGTGTTGGAAGAGTCAGCAGCATCACTTAGGTTCCTCCCTCATTACATTTGAGGGATCATTCTGATCTCCATATCCCTTTGCCTTATTTGAGTGTCATTATCAGACAAGCATTATCAAGGTTGTTGGATGTGCGTTCTTCTCTTTCCATTTAAGTTTTCCTCTCAAATGGGAAAGCCTAGGCTCTGCTATTTAACTCTACCTTCTATATCGATCATGTATGATGTGAATTAATGAAAGAAGAGACCCCTTCATTGCTAACCGTGGACGTAGGCCAATAAAAGCTGAACCACGTTAATCCGTGTGTGCCTACTCTCTCCTTCATCTCACTCACGCTCACCCATCACACCACCTCAGCTAACAGCTAGTTACCAATCAAAAAATGGCTGAGATGGTGTTACGTCGATGTGGTGGAACCAACTTGGCTAGTTTCCAGTCGGTGGCCAGAAATGGGAGGTGGGGGTTCATGATGGTTTCATGAGGGAGATTGATTTGGTAGAGAGGGTCAGTCCTCTCCACCCATTGCTCGATAAACATGGTTATCCCGAAGTTTTGTCAACAAACAATGTACATTCAATGATGGGGGTGTTTTTGCTTGGCCTAGCCAAAGAAAAAAAAGGTCCCAAGTTCCTTTGATAATCAGGTCGATCTAATCAAACACGGTCCACATTATGGGCTTCGGTTGCACGGAAGCTGATGTCCTATTAATTACATGTCAACAGTCTGGTATAGAGGCTGTTGACTAAATATTCATTGAGCCGATCACGTCAAACAGAAGGGTATGAACCTAGTTTGTATGTGACCCAAGCATGATAAGCATGCCATGATGCTTACCAAAAATTGCCTTGTTTGATCTAGCCAGCCTAGTTGGTGACTTGACAAAGCATATGAAACCATACTTGGTTCTTTCCCTGGTGTCCGGGTGCACGCCTTTGCAGAAATATCACTCCCTCACTTTAGTTTCATACACCCAGTAGACAACAACAGTTTCACAATAATGTTTGCAATCCTAGCTAGGGGTGATCATGGTTTGCGACTTAACATGGAATGATCATAGTTCGAAGCCACGGGGTGTCCCTTGTCGCGAGGTCGAAGCCAGGTGAAATCTCCAGTGGGCAGAGGGGACCTCAACGGTTTTGCCAACAGGACCTGCCATGTAGTCATTGAAGAGGATTTTTCTCTTAATCTAGAAAAAAAAAACTACAATAACCTCTCTTATTACATAAATTGAATTTTCATAAGCAAGCAATTCCTTGGGCCAATTAAACTTGAGGTCAATTCTCAAAGGGGGCGGAGCTAAGTATGTGCCAGCTTCTGGGCTGGTAAATGAGTCGGAGCGAGATTGAGATGTTCAACCTTATTTTTCTTTTCTCCCCCCTTTTGTAACGATATAATTCATTTCTTCTTTGTCATGTATTTTTTTGTTAGCCGCCTCATCACCAACCGTGCATGGGTGGGCCTTTGATTGGCAAAACATTTGTCTTACATGTCCACGAGGAACGCTTAATTATCAAATTTTAATTGACCATTTGAGCTCAAATTATTTTATTTCTGGCTTTTGCATGGTTGTTGGCCATGACAATCTATGTAAAGATTAGGAACAACGAATCAATTATGACCGTTCTTGTGGCAGCACATGGGTGCCGGGGCCTACGTGGCAGTTGATGGTCATACAGTCCACGCCGGCTCTAACTGAGAAGGTTGTTGAGCCAACCAAAAGGAAGCCAAAATGGACCCATCTATTAACTTATTGTTAAAATATTGCTTTAATTAGATCCCTCCTTAATTAGTTCTTGCTGCCTATCATTATAATCGATTCCTTGGTTCCCCTTGTTTTCACACCGGGCCTTCTATAATCATTATATTGATTCCTTAGTTTTCACACCGGGCCTTCAAACATCACTTGTTTTGAAGATATGCTTTTAATCTTGGCATTTTTATATTTTTTTATATACAAAAATAACCTTACTATCCTAAAAGTTTGGTGTGTCTTCATAAATACCAAGAAATATGTTAGAAAATTTTGCATATTCAAAATCACTTATTCCATACTTATTTAAGATCACTTTAACTTTGGCATCTAATTTGTCCTTAGCATCAATACCTTGTGAACCTCTTCTACCTAATTATGCACGAACCTACTAACCATAAATATCTTGTAAACCTCTTCTACACCAAAATCTAACTAAGAAGATTCATGTGATATTTGTGTGGACCTTCTCACATTCACAAAATATCTTGTGAACCTCCAAAAGACTAAAACCCAATTATGGAGATTAGTATAGTATTTGTGTAAACCTGTTGATTTTTGCACAAATAACTTGCAAACCTTCAAAAGATTAAAATTCTTCTAAACAGGTTTGCATGATATTTGTACGCACCTATTGTCTTTTGCACAAATATATTGCTAACCATTGAAAAACTAAAATCCAATTAAGAAGATTTTTGTGATATTTGCATGGACCTCCTAACTTTCACAAAAATGTCTTACAAACATTTAGGTACTATCGAATCCTATTTAATCTAATCTAACCTAATCGGATTCAGAGTCAAATGGAAAAGGATAGAACCGAATCCGGATCCAACTAATACAAAATCATATATTTACACTTGATCAGATTTGGATCTTAGTCAGTTTTGGGTTTTAAACACATTTGGATTCAGATTTCAAAAAAAAAATAATATCAAATCTGAATCTGAATTTGATAGACAAATCCGACTAATCAGAATTGAATTTGGGTTAGATATCAGGTTACATCCAATCCATTGACATCCCTACAAACATTTAGCAAGCAATGTATTTATAGTGAGATTGGCTACAATAAACTAAAGCACACTTAACAATATGTTTTGATACTTAATGATGCTCATGTGCAATTGCCAGTAGATTTGTGCAAATATCATGTAAATATTTTTTTTAACTTTCCTGACGACAAGGTATTTGTATGGATGTTAAGAGGTACACAAAAAAAGTATGTGAGTCTCCTTAGTTTGTGATTTTAAGTTTGAAGGTTCGCTAGATATTTGTACTAAGGTCAGTAGGTTTGCACAATTTTTATGTGAATCTCTTTAGTGAGATTTTAGTCTTCTGGAGGTTTGTGAGATATTTGTGCAAAAGTCAAGATGTCCGTGCAAATATGATGCAAATCTTCTTATTTGCAATTTAGTCCTTTGAATGCTCACAATATATTTGTGCAAAGGTCATGAGGTCTGCACAAATACCATGTGAATCTCCTTAGTTTATGATTTTTATTTTTTAGAGGTTCACAAGATATTTGTGCGAAGGTCCGAAGGTTCACACAAATATCATGCAAATCTCTATAGTTAGATTTAAATTTTTAAAGGTTTTATAAGATATTTGTGCATAGATCAAGAGGTTCGTACAAATTACATGTGAATCTCTTTCATTGAATTTCAGTCTTTCAGAGATTCCCAAATTTTTTATGTGAAGGTCAAGAGGTTAACATAAATATTGTGATAATCTTTTTAATTGGATTTTAATCTTTTAGATGTTTGCACGATATTTGTGTGAAGGTCAAGAAGTTTACATAAATATCATTTGAATCTTCTTAATTTGCAATTTTAATTTTTTGGACGTTTGCACGATATTTGTTCAAGGTCAAAAGGCATGCCTGCACAAATATATGAATCAACTTAATTGATTTTAGTCTTTTAGAGGTTTGCAAGCTATTTGTGTGGAGGTTAAGAGAATTGCACAAATAGCATACAAATCTTTTTAGTTCAATTTTAGTCAGGTTTGCAAGATATTTATATAAAGATGAGGAGGTCCTAACAAATATCATGTAAATGCCCTTAATTAGATTCTAATATTGAGGGTGTTCGCAATCACAAGATATTAATGCAAAGGTTTGTGAAAATATTATACAAATATGCTTAGTTGAATTTGTCTTTAAAAGTTTCACAAGATATTAATGAGAAGCTTAGGAGATTTCACACAAACCAAGTGCAAAGGGTAAAATGATTCTAAATAAGTCTAGAATTAGTGATTTTGGAGATGCAGGGTTTTGACATGTTTTTTGATATTTGTGAAAACATGCCAAACTTCGAGGATACAACGGTTAATTTCTCTTTTTTTATATGTTCCTTACATTTTTTACATATACTTTTACATTTTTATATATTTTTTATACATCTGATTTTTACAAACAAACAAAATATTTTATTTTTTGTTTACTAAATTGTCCTTGCCGAGGTTTCCCCAAGTACAAGATTCGTCACATTTTGATCAAGGAATGTTGAGCCAAGCCGAGCTGAACCAATCCCAGCCCAGCCAAACAGCAAGGTGGCCGTACCACCCACCACGGTCAAAGGATCAAGTCTTCACTTGACGGTCACACCGCCAAACTCGACCACATCTCTTCTGACGTCATCAAAACTCTTCCAATTCCCACCCGCACGCCGCTGATGTGGTATGATTGCCATTGGCTGGACTATCCACGTCAGCCTGTGAGTCCGACTTGGCATAATCTGATAGGTTTGACTGTGTCTGATTTTCTAGAGAGAGAATGTATGGTTTTCAACTCTCACCTTAACCCCCCTGAAACTTCCCCCGGTCCCTTGACCATATATATAAATGCATATGCACTTGTACCCAAAGGATCAACATTAGCACCTCTCTCTCTCTCTCTCTCTCTCTCTCTCTCTCTCTCTCTGTATACAACATACACATATAAACATATGGGCAACTGTGCCACGACCCAATCTGCAAACGCTTGGGACGGTGATGATAGTCTTGATGAATATGAGTATAGTTCTGATGACGGTTCGATGTTGGAAATCCCGAGAGCAGCCGACGACGGACAATTCGGAGGGAGGGATGGCGGTCTAGGGGCGATTAATGGTGATAGGGTGGCATCCACGGAGGTTAAGATTAGGTTGACAAAGAAACAACTGGAGGAGCTTGTAAAGGTGGTGGAGGTGCAGGGGCTGTCCCTTGATCAGATGCTGATGAAGGTGGTGAGCTTGGGCTCCGCGGCCAAGAGCCAGGTGCGGCACCGCCACTGGCAGCCGGCGTTGCACAGCATCCCAGAGGTGGATTGAGGAGAGAACAATGATGATGATGATCATGATGATTGGAGTCTGTAAATAGAAAAACGCAGGAGGGAACGTCTCTCTCTGGTTAAGCTTGTATATTAATTTTTCGATTATTCATTCGTCAGGATGTGCTGTTAAAGAATTTCTTGTGTTATGGGTGAAGGATATGAAACGGAATACACTAGGAGCGCGTTTGCTTGTCACGGAAGAGGGTGCTGTGGGACCTTCTTCCACGGAAAATGAATAGGACCAACCCCCTCCACAGGAATGGAATCAGGGTCCAGCGTGTAAACTGGTTGCTGCTTTCCGCTCCCACGTTTTGTGTTGCATTGTAGGGCCCACAGAAATGGCACCGGCACTCGTGCATTTCCACCGAAAACTCCCCTTTTCTGTGACATGCAAACTGACCCTAGAAGCAGATATCTTCCGAACTTTGACCGGACTTTTCTCTCTCTCTCTCTCTCTCTCTCTCTATATATATATATATATATATATATATATATATATATATATGAGAGAGAGAGAGTGAGGGAAATTAGTAGCTGCTCATACGTTAGGTGTAAAACGATGTAAATGGGTTTTTCTGCCCTTTTTTTTTTCAGTTTGGACCCCATAAATTTGTCGGGCATGGTCGATTTATGAGGAATTCATACCTGGATCATGTGCTTTCAATAAAAAAAATGATATTTAAAGCCTAAAAATTTTACAAAGATTTTGGATCATTGATTTTTTTAACCTTATAAAAGCCCACCCATGTATCAGAATAGAACCCTTCTAGAGCTGATCCCTATAAAATCAAGTACTTTGATCACATTTATACTGTCAGAATTTAAAAATAAAATTAAAAAAAAGGCTAAAAACCACGTTTAGCATTCTCATTTCACACTTAACATGTGAGCAGCTACCAATCACTCATATATATATATATATGAAAAATAAAAACCTACCAAATAAGCAAAGTGCTACAACATGCTATGGGATTTTGGTGGATTTTAGAAATTCTGACCTGATATAAGGCTCAAAGTCTTGCAAGTTTGCATGATTTTGTAGGACGTCAACCTAGATGAATTGATGGCAGTACGAATTGATCATTTTAAAAAGTTTGACGGCCAGGATGGGTCACCATTTTATCATGATATTTTCGAGGACATATAGTATCTAGAAAATGCAATATTTTTAAAATATCACCTATTTAATATATTTTTATCACAATATTATAACACGGTATTTTTGTTTATATCTTTACTTATATTTTATGTAGTAGTTTTATGTATGATGATGTTTTCTCAAGATTTTTTGCCCGAAACGTCATGCTCTCCAAAATTTCATGAAATTCTTTTCTCGATGATATTTTCCCTAAAACTAGATTTATTACATTTGCATGGCCCAAGACCAGCTCAAAAATTTAGGTTAAGTTTTAAACCATGCTCAATAATCCCATGGATAACCCTGCCATGTTTTCTTAAGAGACTAGACCAGAACTTTTCAAGCTCAACAAGAAAATATAGCCCTGCACAAACTTACCTTGGTGTCCAAACCCTAATTTTCTAATCAACTTCAACATGGAAAATTTCTACATTTATTGTGAATTTTATGGTGATCACTGACCAGCCATAGAACCCAATCATATGACATATGATGGGATCCATCCTACATTCAATCGAATCAATCCTATTCATCAAACCCTGCTGGTAAGAGCATGGAGGGACAATCTATGATCTACCTGCTACCAGGCTTTGGGTTTCCCCGTGTAACTAAATAATAATAAAAAAGCATGGGTATCTCCATTGAAAAAGTAAATGCATCCCTGAGATAGATATCATGGTTTGAGAATTTTGGATGAACGGTTTTGAAGAAAATGATGGAGGATCAAGCTAAGTATGGAGCGTTTTAAATTGAGACTATGAACTAGTAATTGGGGCCCTCCAATATTTTAGGTTATACATAAGACACCATCTCATGAATGATTAATTTCCAAATGTGCTCATACAAACTGCCAACGTGCTGATTCACATAAACAAACTTGCTTGCTTTTCCCATTCTTTGAGCTTGAATTACCGCCCTGTTAGATCCATCACAAGGTGTCAGTGTCAACTCCTTTACCTAATATTGAAAAAGAAATGGAAATGTTTGGTTAACCAGATGGAATGCATTTCTAAATCTGGTAACCAAGCCACCAATTGTATGGAATGGTATTCCTACTTATAATAGGTGGATGCTCAGCCAGAAACGTGGTCGAACAGGCCCGACCTAGATCCAGGCCCTTCAAAGTCGGGTTCGGACGAGGCTCCAGTCTCAATTTGCTGAGGCCTAGATTGACTGAGTCAGGTCCTTTAAACACGACTAGCAAACGGACAGGCCGAGTCAGGCACCATTAAGACCTTATTTCTCACCCATGCTTAACCATACTCGATCTGATCACTAAAACTCATTGCGGATTAAGCCCCTCTAGATAACATGTACTATTAGATTACAAAATCATAAAACGGTGCATCTTCCAGTTCTCTTTGAGATGTTGCACTTGGTAGAACCAGAATTTAGCAAGTTATCAACCCATCTTTCCTTGCAGAATACAGACCCGTCTCTCATTACGAAATACACCAATGAACTCGGTGAAAGAGGTGGTTTTTTTACCCGCTTACCCAGAAAAGCTAATAGAAAACTGCCAAAATAGGCTTAGGCCAATCATGCCTAAAGATGTAGAGACAACTTTCCAGACATTCTCCCACAAACATAACTTTCTTACTAGCTGCAATTAGAAGCAATGGAAACATGCAACGGTGCTCGTGCCAATCTAATAGTTCATGCCGCAACAGGACAGCAAGCAACCCCACAGTTTGGGAGTGGAAATCCATCAATCCAAGATTCCCCAAAAAAATCAGAGAGAACAGATTCAAGCAGTGTCCACATCTTAAAACTTGATTTTGTCCGTTTATTGGGAGAATAACAAAAATTAGAAATAGAAATAGAGAGAATCCAATCAATTTATCTTAAGCAAAACCGTGAATACGCAAGCACCACCAAGCACATGAACCTGCTATACCCCAACATCGACTTGTAATTTGATGCAAAGGAAATCACCAAAATTAAATTGCATATGCAGACAGCGAACCAAAATTAGGGTTTCCCTTTCAAAATTTAAGCAAAAACAACCACAAATTCACCAACAAAGAAGGAACATTTCTTTATCCATGACCAAGGAACAGAACTCCACAGAGGATCGTTATTTTACCTAACAATAAATTCTCAAAAAATTGCGAAAAAAAAAGAGATTAATTAATTAAAAAGAAGAACAGACCAGATCAACACTTACGGGTTCCCATCTCCCTCCGAACAAATCTAACAAATAGCTTCCATTAAATCACCAAAAACCAGCAACATTTTTCCCCTTGCATAAACAACCATGAGAGAGAGAGAGAGAGATCAAATTTTAAAGAAGAAGAAGAGAGCAATTTAAGAACTGAAACATCAAAAGTGAATGTTATTTGTACCCATAACTGCAAAGGCCTTATCTAGAAATTCATGACACCACTTTAAAGGATGTTTACAAAGTGCAAGGCAAAGAAAAATCTGAATATTAGAATACACGAAAATCATAAATCACCATAGTCTTACACCTCATAAATCACATCACTGCAAGCCAAAATGCCAAAAATCAACAACCCCGGACTGCCCAGTTCTTATTAAATACCAGATACATTGATGAAAAAACAGACTATGAACCCTAGAACAATTGAAAAAAGATAATAAGCTACACTGGATTTCCCACTTCTCACTGACACTAGAAACCCACATTCCAGTAACCAAATACATTACTAGCAAACCCTCCATGCCAAGATCCTAATAAACCACCAAACACGATATAGTACATCCCAAACCATGAATAAGCACCATTAGAGAAACATATAAAACTTCCAAACCTCAACTTCAAATTCCAACTTGATGCGAAGAAAATCACCAAAATTACGCTGCATAAGCAGATAGCAAGCTAGAATTAGGGTTTCCCCTTTCATACTTAAGCAAAAACCACCACAAATTCGCCCAAAAAAAGACAATTTCTTTAACCACAATAAATCAATAAAAAGAAGAACAGAGCAGATCTACTTCATCGATTCCACCTCCCCTCTAACATGTCTAACAAATAACCTTTTATCCAATCACCAAAAGACATGAGTATTTTCCCCCTCCCATAAACAACCATGAGAGAGAGAGAGAAACAGACTGACAGAGCAAATTTTCCAACAATTCTGAGCAGAAAAAAGAAAAGATATTATTACACCACATAATTCATTCTCTCTCTGGTTCAACGGAAATGTAAAATCACCAAAATGTTTCACATAATAAAAAAAAGAGAAAAAACAAGGAAAAAATTCAACCTTTTCTGAGCATCCAAAAGATGAAAAGGTTAACCAAATCTAGGGTTTCTATAACAAAACTAAAGCCAAATTAACGAAGAAAGAAAAAGGAGGAAGACGGTTCCTTCTCCTCGCCTGCATCGTCGTCAGCCGAATAAAAAGAGGAAGGAATCAACGGTAGGACTTCTGGAATCTCGCGCGGGCGCCACGGCCGCCGAACTTCTTGGGCTCGCAGCGGCGGGGATCGGCGACGAGGAGGGTGCGGTCGTAGCGGACGAGGATGTCCTTGATCTCCTTCTTGGCCTGTTCGTCGACGAATTTCTGGTAGTAGGCGACGAGGGCTTTGGCGATGCTCTGGCGGATGGCGTAAATCTGGGAGGTGTGGCCACCTCCCCTAACGCGGATCCTCATGTCCACGTTCGCGAAGCGGGCGCGGCCAAGCAGCAGGATGGGCTCGAAGGCCTTGTACCGCAGGATCTCCGGCTGCACCAGCTCGATCGGGCAGCCGTTGATCTTGATCAGACCCCTCCCGGCCTTGCAGTACGTCACCGCCACCGCCGTCTTCTTCCTCCCGAAGCACTGCACCGACTGCTGAACCGTCGTCGTCGCCATGGCTGCCGCCCTGCTCTCTCTCAAGTGTTGGTTTTGAGTAGAAAACCCTAAATATTAGTTGTGACGAAGGGATGCACACCGAACCAAGCTGGCTCGGGCTCAGGCTCGGGCTCGTCCGCTTTGTAAATGAAACGAGCTTGACGAGCTATCGAGTTGAGCTTGAACCTGTCGAACCCTCATAAGGCTCGGTTCATTGCAAACCCCATATAAATAATATCTTTGCAAAAAAATTTAGAACTTCATTCTTACTCTAAAGATAGAGCGTGTTGGGTTCAATACCCACCTTTTTTTTCAATAATAATAATTAAAAGACATGTTTTGGCTTATTGATAGGTTCATTGGTTAATGTTAAAGCTGTTGGGGGATCAAATCCCTTCTTCGCAAATTTTTTTTTTAATAAATCTTGCTTAAGTTCAGTTCGGCTCAAGCTTGGAACTGAGTCTAATTCGGACAACACCTTACAAGCTCTGCTCCGAACTTGAGCCGAGCTTGAACAAAGTGATTTTGAACCAAGCCGAGTTTGAATAGCCCAGGCTCGGCGATTTTCGTTTGGTATTGAATTTTTCATTGAAACCTGACCAAAATCCAATTAAAATTTGAATCCGGCTAAAACATGAAATTGATTAAGTGTAAATATCGAGCGAGGCCAGCGGAGAGGTCCAAGACACCCCCTCTCTCTCACCCCTGTTCAACGACCAGATGACAAGGTCACCGACGACGACACCCAGGTCTCTCTCTCTTCTTCTTTGTGATTAGGGTTCTGATTAAAGTTTTGATTAGGGATCTGAATAAAAAAAATGATTAGGGCTTTGAATCAAATATCTTTAATTAGGGCTTTTGATATATAATTTGATTAGGGCATTTTTTTTATTCGATTAGGTTTTTTCGTTTGATTAAGGTTTTTAATCAATTTCTTAAATTAAGGTTTTTTATAATGAATTTGATTAAGGTTTTTTTATTTTTTTTATTTTTTTTATTTGCGCTTTGAATCAAATTTCTTTAAATAGGTTTTTTTTAGTTAATTTGATTAAGGCATTTCTTGTATTTGATTAGGATTGTTTTCCTTTTATTAGGGTTTTTTATATTTTTTATTATAATTTTTTTGTTTTTATGGCTTATTTATACTTTATTTTTCTTATAGTTTAGGGTTTTTGGTTTATTTATGCTTTATTTTCTTGCATTTTAGGTTTGAATAATTTATTTATGGTCTTTGCATTTTGTATAAAAAAATATGAATTTTAATTTTTTCTAAAATAATCATAGAGTGAAGGTGGTTGAAATGTTTGACTTGCAATTAATAAGTTTAGAGTTCAAATCCTATCATTTACAAGTTTGAAACAATTATTTATTTTGTAAATGAGTCAGTTTGAGTTTGGCTTAATAGGTTTAGGGCCTGAATTTCTATTATTTTCAACTCAGAAAATATATATTCTTTTGTAAATGAGCTGGCTCATACTCTACTCATTTGGCTGGGGCTTTTTATGAGTTCAAGCTCAGCTTGGCTCGACACAAGAAATAAACCAAGCTTGAAAACTTGAACATCCTGTTACACCCATTAGGCTTGTTTACCAGCCCTAGTTACAAATAGTGTTCTTGAGATTTTCTCATCAAGGAAAAACTTGAAAGATTAAAAAACATGTTTTTAATCAATATAAGGAAACATAAAAAAATGAAATACATAAAATAAAGGGAAATAGCTAAATCTTTAACATCGTGAAAAATGTCTGGTTAAAATCATGTTAAAACTTAATAGCATCATGAGATTTAAATTATGCAGGGAGTTCATCTCATTGCAGTTTTATCATGATATTTCAAGCTTTGTGAATTTATCGTGATAAATGCAAAATATCAGCTGACCAATGACCATGGTTGGCAAATGTCCTTTGCACAACACTACCTTTCCCCGTAACGCAGTCCATATCTGTACTTGGATATGGGTTGGAACTGAAAGTGTTGGGATGATTTCTGGTAAAATACAACAAACAAAAAATACAAATAGTATAAAGATCTTCTACGGAGTTAGGATTTGTCTTGGTTCCAATTCGATTTTGAGTAGGTATTGAATCCAGGTCCAACTCAAATCAAGAAAAATGGGTTTGAATATTCAAGGAAACAAATCATATTCGGGTCAGAACAAGGTCAGAGATCCAGCCCACTTGCATGGCCCTAATTCATGACACCAGCCTCATGTAGGGTTGCAAACGGGTCTGATGCAGTCCAGATCCTTCCAGATGAATCTGAAATGCAAACAGTAGATCCAAATCCAGATCTGGATCTGAATAAGATCCGAAGAGATAAGGTTGAAATCTGAGTCCAAAATTCAAGTGATAATACTGTGTCCAGGAAAAATAGAAGAAAAAAAAGCTATTTACAAGTAAACAGTACAATCGGATGGGATTTTGATTCAGATCAATTATATATCCGAATTATAATAGTGATCCAAAAATTGAAAGCAATCCAATTGAACAGATCCAAATCTGATCCTAATGCACTTTCGGATCTTAAAGGATCCAAATCCGGATATAACATGTTGGACTCGGATCAGATATCAGATCTGTTTGCGGCTCTCATGTTTATGACAAGGAAAGGGATGCTTCATTCTTTTTATGCGCTATGAAAAACTTCTCTCTTTCCAAAGAAGATTCTGGGAAGATTTTCTTTTGAAATTTTGAAAAACATTTGGTATTCATTATTTTCCTAGGAAAGCTATTTCCACTTTCAAAAGCTAGTATATAAATGGACAAACGCACACCTAACCAACTACAACATTGATAAACTATTATGACAACTGCAGCTCAATCAACTAGGACATGGACCCACCAGGATGTTAGTGACCATGCCAAACTCTTCTGTGGGCCACCCAGTATATGCAGATCACACCCTGGACTAACAAAAATCCAGCCACCTTTCTGGAGTCATTGGCGTGTTTGAGCTCATTTTCATTGATGTGTCAGGATTAAGGGTGTCAATGGGTCTGGTTTGACCCAGACCTGACCCATACCAAACCCTATAGGGTCAGGGTTTGGTAATAAATGAGAAGGTCCGAATAAAATCAGGGTTGGACCCAAAGGGTCAGATTAATATATGGAGCTGGGTATGGTTTGTGAAATTTCATACCAGACTCAGGCCTGACCTGTGTTTCGACTAAGATCCATAAATTTTTTTATGTAAAAAAGATAAAAATATTATTTTACCGGGTATGATTTGGGTCTGGTTTATGTAATCCTTATAGGAACCAAATATGGTTTCTCTTATAGTGGGTCCAATTGTACTCCGGTCCAGCACCAGTACCATCATCTCAAATCAGGCCATGGTTTGGTTCCACCTGGGTCAGAACTAAACCCAACCTGTTGACACCTAGTAAGGACCCATAAGGTAGAGATCAAATGTGATATGATGATAGGAAAAAAGCCTTCCCTTAATCAACATGCTCTTTCCTTTATCCCCTTGTCTATAACATTAAAGAACTAAACACCCAATCCACTTTTACAATTGGAAGCTCTCTCTCGTCCACTTTCACATTGCAAGCATCCTACTCTCTGGGGATGACAGTGGACCGGGGGACAAGGCCGTTTGAACCGGGGATGAAGGGCATGAAACAGGGATGGAGGCGGGGATGAAGGTTAAAATCTATCCCCATGCAGGGATGGAAGCGGGGATGGACTTAAGCTTTTCCCCGCCCCGCCCCACCCCACCCCATTCCATCCCCGTCCCAATCCCTGCCTAGCCCCACCCCATCCCCAATCCTTTAAGGGATGACTATAGATTAAGGGGAAATGGGGGCCCCACCTCGCCCTCGTTTGAACTGGGGATGGAGGACATGAAACGGGGATGGATGCGGGGGTGGAGGTTGAAATCCATCCCCGTGCGGGGGATGGAGGCGGGGATGAGGATGAAGGTTCGGATTTTGAAACGGGGCGGGGGTGGAGACCTTCTCCCCCGCCCCACTGTCATCCCTACAACTCTCTCTCTCTCTCTGATTTTTTTTTTTTTTTAAAAAACTCTCCCTCTTTCACGTTGTATATTGCAAGCATTCTGTACTTTCTCTCTCTCTCTAACCAAAGTGTTTTGAGTACCAAAGTCTAACGCAGCAAGTAGGGATGGCAGTGGACCGGGGGAAAGCGGGGCCCGGCCCCGCCTTGCCCCATTTGGACCGGGGATGAAGGGTATGAAACGGGGATGGAGGCGGGGACGAAGGTTAAAATCCATCCCCGTCGGTGTTGGAGGTGGGGATGGACGTGCACTCATCCCCGCCACGATCCCCGCCTCATCCCCGCCCCCAACCACTTTTCCCCGCAATATCCCAGCCCCGCCCTGCCTCATCCCTGTTTGAACCGGGGATGGAGGACATGAAACGGGGATGAAGGATAAAATCCATTCCCCGCCGGGGATGGAGGCTGGGTAGAGGATAAAATCTTGAGGCGGGGCGGGGGTGGAGACCTTGTTCCCCGCCCCGCCCCACTGCCATCCCTAGCAGCAAGGCATGTTCCCTCCTTTCATTAATGTCAGCTGTTGTAGGCAGACGGTATCATAAATTGCACGAATACTAAACAATTACTCCTCATTAAGTACAGGTCATATGGTCTGCTCGTGTGAACCCTAACAACACACCAACACACGTGTAGCGTGGGCAGGAACACATGGGCCATGTGGGACTGACAACACATTTACTAGATGACTGCCCAACCATCCACTGTGACACTAACCAAAGCCAGCATTAAAATGTGCAACTACCAACATGGTCCTAGTATGTGATTTTGGATTCAGCACGACTCGGAATAAATGAATCGTGATGCGTATGACTCGGACAATGTAACCGGATAATGCAGAAAAGAGCCAAGTATGAATGAGACTTGGCCTTAAGTTGGCTTGGTATGCTTAATTAAGGCAAAAAACTCATACTTTGACTCGTTAAATCATGTTTTTGAGGAGTCAAAATTCCTAATTTTAACTTGTTTCTAACAAATGCTGATTGACCAGGGCCAGTCTTGAGTTCACTAATTGCATGGCCTGATCTCATTAGATGTTGACATAGAATCGAGTGACTTCTTTTGGTAACATCTCATGAGATTCGGACTCTCATGCAAATGAGAAAATGCATTTCATTGGTACTGAAAGATACATCAACATGGTTACTAACTCCTAAACCTGAGTCCCAACATGACTGGGATTTAAGAATGGACGAGACTCATTGGGTTTTCAGGGTTGGCGTCACACCCTCTTTCTCTCTATGGAGAAGCCCTCTCTAGTATGGTGTCTCTTCTTGATCTTGGACTCTTGAACTCTATCTTGATCATCTTGGACTTGTTTTTGGAGGACTCCCAATTTTAAGCCATCTTGATTTGGATAATCTTGATCTTGATCATCATCTTGGATTTGGATCTTCTAAATCTGTTTGCTATCATGCCTCCTTAATCTGGGCACGGCAGGAACAGAGAGAGTCCCAGTTTGATTTTAAGTTCTGCAAACTGTGCACAGGCAAGAGCCTTAGTAAAAATATCAATAATTTGCTTGGATTATGTCATGAATTTGGTAACGAGAGTGCCCAACACCACCTTTTTTTTTTTGGCAAAATGTTAGTTGATCTCTACATGCTTCATCTGGGTGTGAAAAACTGGTTTAATAACAGTATGCAGGGAAAATATATCATGGCATAACAAGGTGGGAGGATGCTAAAGATGTACACCAAGACCTCAAAGAATAAACGTCAGCCAAATCAATTCAACAATAGCTGATGCCACAAAATGATATTCTGCTTCAAAACTTTATCTTGCCACAGTGAGTTGTTCTTGGCGTTTCATGAGATGCAGTTTGCTCTAAAAAAAGTACGAAAGCCAAATGTAGAGCGTTTAGCAAGTGAGCATCCAACACAGTATGCATCATAAAAGGCATACAGTTCAAGGATTTGGATAGAGGCCGAATTTCATGATCAATAATATCATGAACATAACAAAGAATATGTTTGACCATTTGAAAATGGGAATTAGTGGGATTCTTTATAAACTGACTCACACGGTTAACATTGTAAGAGATATTCACGCATGTCATCATAAGATACTCTAAACCTTTCACAAGACTGATAAAAGGTATAGTCAGAATTCAGTAAATCACCTTCCTTGGAAATATTTGGCCATGGCATTTTTTGACATCAATTGATATATATCTTAATGATGAACAAGTGCCAAGGTAAGCACAAGTTTAATGGTGGCTGGTCTCTATGAAATCAATACAAAGAACTTGATCAAATTCTTTCGCCACAAGTATGACTTGTAGCCATTCCAAGGTCCTGTAACTCTTTAATTTGGTCTTATACACCCATCTACGCATGAATAATATGCATGTCTTAGTTTTGGGAAACAAGTTCTCAAGTGTTATTGCTATGTAAAGCTCTCATCTCTTTTCTCATAGCATTACTCTATCCCTTGTAAGCTAAGGTAGCTATAAAGGTCCTAGGTTCATGAGGAATAGTGAGAGCTATAAAGTAGTTGGGATTTAGTTTGACAATCTCATCATTCATGAGTCACCATATGGTGAGTACCAATCGAAAGGTTGGGTTCGATTTGAGTTCCTGCATTGGAACCGTTTTGAGCTCCATCATTCTAGACGTCAGGCATGGTAGCATCCTCACCTTGTTTGGCCCGATCATGGGTTCCACCATTGTCACTACAAGAAAATAGGTTATTAGCGACGAAATTTTGCGATGAAATAATTCTGTCGCTAGTTAGCGACGGATTAACGAGCGAAACACATCTGTCGCTATAATCAATGAAATTTACGAAAATAGAGACGGAATATATCCCGTCGCAAAATCCGCCGCTAATTAGCGATGGATTTTGCGACGAAATATTTTGTCGTAACGGACACACCATTTAGCGACGTTGTTTGCGATGAAAGATTTTTCGTCGTTAATTAGCGACAGAATATATTCTATCGTTATTTTCGTAAATTTGATTTACGGCAGCTTAGCGACGGAATTAATCTGTCGTTAAGCCGTCGCGAATTGCCGAATAACCCTAATCCCAGCCCTCTTTTTCTTTTCTTCTTTCGCTGCTCCCGCCAGCCTTCCGTCGTTCGTCGGCCCCACCGTTTGTCGTCCGCCGTTCGCCGCCGCTCGGAGACAGGTATTCTAAAATACCTTAAGGGGTCCCCCCCCCCCCCCCCCGCGTTTTTCGGCAGGGGGTGGACTCCCTGCCGGAAAGGCAGGGGGTTGATCTCCTGTCGGAAAGGCAGGGGGTTAACCCCCTATGTTTCGGCAGGGGGTCGACCCCCTGCTGGAACAACAGAGAGTTGACCCTCTGCGGTTTCCAGCAGGGGGTCAACCCCCTGTGGTTTCCTGCAGGGGGTCGACCCCCTGCGGTTTCGGTAGGTCATTGGGTATTGGGTTTCTCAAGGCCTATGCAAGATGTTTTCATTTGCCTCAGTTTTTTTTTTTGACTTCATTTTAAAATAGTATTTTTTGCATATTTCTCAGCGGAACACACTTTTGCTCAACCACTCGTGGTAAGTAAGTGACAAAAACAATGCAAATCGGGTAAATACCTGTGGTGAGTAAGTGATGCAAGCGTATCACATGTTATTTAATTTATTAGATGTAATACTTTATTGTTCACACACTCACTTAGTTGTTGATATCTAGGGTTGCTTTGTTGAAGTTCGGAGATCATTCTGAGCATGATTTTAATGTATGAATATAGAAGTGTTCTTATTTTTGGAGTACGAATTTCATGCTAGGCATGGTAGTAGTTAGTGGAATATTGAAGTATATTTGTTGCAGGTACATGTTTGTCATTTGTTTGATATGAATGATTATGATGTATTGCAATGTTTGATGTAATTGTATTCGTGCTTGCATGTAATTACTTTCAATTTGATTATGGCTTTCATGTGAAATTGTATAATGAAAGCATGCTTCAAATGATTGTATCGTGTCATTAATAGTTTGCACATGAAAATATTAAGTTATCAATGCATGCATCATAATTCTTGTTATTGTATGACATCATATATTGCATGATAAATTTGATATTTTCTTCATCATAGCATTCTGATGGTTCTCTTTTAACTGGTTAGGTTATTATTCGTAACATCATAAGAAAATGACTGCAAACCGTGAATGAATGTATCGTAGGATAGTGGACAATGAGTTATCACATGAATATATGGATGGTGTTGAAAGTTTTATTGAATTTGCAACGACAAGTGTCAGTACAGTGGATCTCACAGGTCAGATTAGGTGTTTCTGCAAGATTTGTAAGAATAATCGATTTGTAGAACCTCGTGGTGTTAGACATCACCTATACAAGAAGGTTTTTGTGAGTGATTATCAGAATTGGACGTTTCATGGAGAAGAAGTTAGAAACAATTTTGATGCATGGGTGAATGTGGTGCACGATAATCCATATATGGATTTGATATTTGATGTCGCAGGAACAGAACTGGGTTCTGCTATGAGTCCTAGTGATGTAAGAACTGTCGTAGATGAAGAATCACCAAACGATGCAGCTAGTAGATTTTATGATTTACTTAGAGATGCTGATTAGCCACTTTGAAACGGTTGTGAGAGTCACACTATCTTGTCTACAGTTCTTCAACTAATGAATTTGAAGTTCGAGTATAATTTAAGTCAATCATGTTTTAACCGTTTGTGCATGATTGTGAAGAGTATGTTGCCCAAAGATGAGAAATTGCCACAAAATTTCTATCGTGCGAAAGTTATGGTCAACGCTCTAGGTATGGGGTACAAAAAGATTGATGCTTGTCCAAATCACTGCATGTTGTATTTTAAGGAGCAGGAAAACAACATATCATGCATGTCATGTGGGCATCCTCGGTTCAAGCCAAAGACAAGAGGCAATGGTAGCACGAGATCAAAGAAAGTTTCATACAAGTCGCTCTGCTACTTTCCTATCACTCCGAGATTACAACGATTGTATATGTCTTCAAAGATAGCTAAACACATGAGATGGCATGCAAATAAAGTTCGACACGATGAAAACAAGATCACACATCTTGTTGACGTTGAAGCTTGGAAGCACTTTGATTGTACTCATCAGAACTTCGCAATGGAAGTGCGAAATGTTAGACTCGGTCTATGTACAGATGGATTTAATCCATTTGGGGGTAGATCAACTCCATACTCATGCTGGCCAGTATTTGTAACTCCATATAACCTTCCACCAAGCTTGTGTATGAAACGTCTAAATCTTTTCTTGTCTCTGTTGATCCCTGGTCCGATCTCACCTGGCCAAAATCTTGATGTATATTTAAGGCCATTGATTGATGAACTAAAAGTACTGTGGGATGACGGTGTTACTACGTATGATGCCCACAAAAAACAAAATTTCAACATGAAGGTCGTTGTTCTATGAACAATTAGTGACTTCCCTGCATATAGTATGCTATCTGGTTGGAGCACACATGGGAGGTTGGCATGTTCGTACTGCATGGAGGATTTCAAAGCTTTTAGATTGACGCATGGAAAAAAGCCTTGCTGATTTGAGTGTCATCATCGATTTCTATCCAGCGACCATCCGTTCCGACGATAAAAGAATGCGTTTAAAGCAGACACAACTGAAATGGAAGGTTCATCCACAAGATTATCTAACATAGAGATTCTAAGAAGATTGCGATACTTTTCAGATGTATTAACAGATGCCCACAGTCCTACACCCTTTCGTGGATTTGAGAAGAATCACAATTGGATGAAGAAATCTATTTTTTGGGAATTACCGTATTGGCCGACCCTATTGATACGACATAATTTGGATGTGATGCATATGAAAAAAAATGTGTTTGATAATATGTTCAATACAGTAATGAATGTCAAAGGAAAAACGAAGGATAATCCGAAGGCCCGTATGGATTTAAAAGTAATATGTAAAAGACCATAATTGTAACTCAAAGAGTATAATGGCAAAGTACTGAAACTAAAGGCAAAGTACGTGCTTGGACCTGATCAAATAAAACATGTATGTCAATGGTTGAGACAATTGAGATTTTCAAATGGATATGTCTCTAACATTGCTCGGGCTGTGAAGATTGACGATGGACAGTTATATGGGTTGAAGAGCCATAATTGTCATATCTTTATGCAACGATTAATACCCCTAGCATTCCATGATATGTTAAACAAACCTATATGGGGGGTATTGTCTGAGTTGAGTGGATTTTTTAGAACATTGTGCGCATCAAAAGTCGTAGTATCTGATGTAAAGAATCTCGAAGACTCTGTCATCACCACTGTTTGTCTGCTAGAAAAGATATTTCTGCCAGCATTTTTCGATGTTATGGAACATTTGATCATATATTTGCCATATGAACTAAGGGTTGGTGGCCTTGTGCAATATCGATGGATGTACCCATTTGAAAGGTATATATTTTTTTATATTTGTCTCTTTAATGATAGATATTTTAAATTTGAAATGTATATTTTTGCCAGATGCATGTTTGACCTAAAAAAAAAGGTTCGTAATAAAGAAAGAGTAGAAGACTCTATTTGTGAGGCGTACACTTTAGAAGAGATTTCAAATTTCTCATCTATGTACTTTGAACCTCACATTCCAACATGTTACACATGCTCGCCCCGTAACGATGTTGAAGAACAAGTAACTGTAGCTGACAAGCTGTCGATATTTCAACCACTTGGGAATGCATTTGGTAGTTGCCGATCAAGGCTCTTGACAGATTGAGAGCAAGACGCAGCACACATCTATATTCTTTTTAATTGCTTAGCGATCGACCTATACATCGAGTAAGTATATGTAGACGCAACACAATTATAAATCATTTTATGTTCTATACGTGCATACATGGTTCGGTAATATAAGTATTTTGGTTTGCAGACGATTTGATCTGGAGTTGCAAAGAGAAGTTTCACATCTCACTGATGCAGAAGTACAAAAAGAACGTGAAACTAAGTTTGTGGAGTGGTTGAAACAGTTGGTAAGGACGCTAACATAAATTTTGTACTTGTAAACAACACTAAGTTACTTAATTGGTCGTGATCATAATCATTATTTATGTTTGTGCGTAGGTCTGTCATGATGATGTTAAAGATCAAAGAATATGTGATTTAGAAAATGGTTCGACCAAAGTTGTGCAATGCTACAACTAGTACATCATAAATGGTTATCGATTCCATACAAAAGATTATGATATAAACAAATCAATGATGAATAGTGGCGTGTGTGTCAAGGGTAGCAGCTACGGTGAAAATGAACATAATTACTACGGTGTTATAGAGGAAATAATGGAATTGACTTAGGCATAAATAATAGGGTAACTTTATTCAAGTGTCATTGGTTTGATCCAACTGCAACAAGAGTCGACAAAGCCTCAGGCATTGTGGAGGTGAATCATAAATCAAGGTTTGGAACATATGAACCATTCATATTAGCCTCGCAAGCTCAACAGGTTTATTATACTTCATATCCGAGTACAAAAAAGTCAAATAGAAATGAATGGTGGGCAATTTTCAAGGTGAAGTCCAAACTATACCCTGAGTATGATCAGTTCCAGAAAGACAAGTTAGCTGAAGACAGTGATTACTATCATTCAGATGATATCTATGACTTTGCTTATGGTCACGATGTTGAGCATGATATGCATGTCATATCTCCATTGGCCGATGAAACATTCATAGAAGAATATGATTCAAATGATATACCAAGTGGATGGGTAAACAATGAAGAAGAAGAAGAAGAAGAATATGAAAGTCAAACAAGTGACGAGGAAGAATTCTTAAGCTAGTGAGCAAAATCTTGTAATACAAACCTCTATTTGAATGCATTGCAATATTTGATGTGAATGATTTGAATTATTTGAATATATTATAATACTTGATGCGAATGAATGAATTGTATTACAATACTTGATGTGAATGATTTGAATTATTTGAATGTATTGTAATACTTGATATGAATGATTTGAATGCATTGCAATACTTGATGTGAATGATTTGAATTATTTGAATGTATTGTAATACTTGATGTGAATGACTTAAATTATTTGAATGTATTGTAATACTTGATGTAAATGATTTGAATGCATTGCAATATTTGATGTGAATGATTTGAATGCATTGCAATATTTGATGTGAATGACTTTAATGCATTGTAATACTTGATGTGAATGACTTGAATGCATTGTAATACTTGATGTGAATGACTTGAATGTATTGTAATACTTAATGCGAATGAATGAGTTGTATTGCAATACTTGATGTGAATGATTTGAATTATTTAAATGCATTACAATACCTAATGTGAATGATTTGAATGCATTGCAATATCTGATATGAATGATTTGAATGCATTACAATACTTGATATAAATGACTTGAATGTATTGTAATACTTAATGTGAATGACTTAAATTATTGTAATACTTGATGTGAATGACTTGAATGTATTGTAATACTTGATGCGAATGAATGGGTTGTATTGTACTTGATGTGAATGATTTGAATTATTTGAATATAGTGTAATACTTGTTGCGAATCATTTGAATGTATTGCAATACTTGATGTGAATGATTTGAATGTATTGTAATACTTGATGCGAATTATTTGAATGTATTGTATGAAATGTTATTTGTTAGAATATGGTTCGTGAAGGTTACAGTGGTCGTTCATCCAGTAGTAGCCAGGCCCAACCTTTATCTTCACGGGCTCCTGTGATAGGTATATCATTTAACTAATTGGATGCTTGATTAGTTGAAATGTGCATTCTGAGAATTTATAACGTATTTTTTTACAGATGATGTTTCGCCTGTACACGACCCATCTACACCAGTTGATCACACAAGTTAGGAGCCAACACAGGATACATGGTCTTCTCAGTATGGCACAAGAAGACTCATTCGAATAGTGTATATCGATAATCGACCGTAAGTATTTCATTTTCAATTATTGCATATCTTATAAATATTTTATATTGATATTTACTGTGTACCAATTCATGTGCAGCACGAGGTTTGAGCCACAAGAAGTAGTACGCGAGATTAAGAATTCACTTCTTTAACATCTACCAGGACCAGTCGCTCAATAGAAAGAGTATCCAAAAGAGGTGATAGATAGATTGTGGTCCTCATTCACGGTATACAGTTGTTTCTCATAGTTAATGTGTTTCATATTTAAAAAAAATTTAATCATGTCTACTAACTTTCTGAAAATATTTGTAGGCTTTGAATCACTTCACAACTATGGTGGAGGAAAATAATGCAAGGAAGGTGTGGCAAAAGGTGACTGTCAATCGATTTGTAGACATGCTGCACAATATGAAGACTGCAGCAAAAAAAGCATCTGGCGGAATAGATGATCCACTACAGTGGAAAGGTCATGGCCTTATTACTATAAGGAGAGATTATTGGAATGGAATGTGCGATAAGTGGGCGGGAGATGCATTTTGAAATTGCTCTGCGAAGGCTGCACAAAATCGAGCGAAAATGCCCGAAGCCCATCTACACACAGGTGGATCTAAGACATTTGGGAGTCACTTGAAGAAAATTGTAACTCATTAATATATAATATTAATTTTATAAGTATTGTTGCAAACTTGTTAACTAAATCTTTTATCATTTAACTTCGCAGGAAGCAGAAAAAGGAGACATTGTACCATACAAGGATGCGTTTGTTGAAACACATAAACGAAAGACCACGAGAGAGTTCGTATCAGAGAAGGCGAGAACGACAACAGTATGTATTTATTCTATTAATAATCATTGCAATATGCAAGTTATCATAATGTTATCATTAATTATTAATGCATACTTTAAACATTATTTTGTAGGAGGCATATGAGCAACAGATGGTAGAGCGATATGGCGATGACACTACTCAGCATCCATCATTTGATCCTGCAACATGAGTGACTGCAGCAGGTGAACCCAAAAAGGGTCGTGTGTTCAGGTTTGGGAGTAATATGAACACTTCACCTGTTATTGTTTCTTCCACTTACAGCTCACAGACTTCTTCCGTCGACATAAGCTCCAAGCAGCAGCCTATTCTTTTCAGTGAAGATATACGCTAGATCGTTAAGGACACAATGCGTGACTACTTCCATGAAACCATCGCCGACGTTCTCCGAGCTGAGTTCAACAGTTTTTTGCTGAACAGGGGAACTTCAATTGCAGGTCCCTCTCAGGTATGAAAGTTTCATGCAATATATTGAATGTCGTTAGATTTCATATAACTTTGATTGCCTTAACATATTCAGTTTTTTTGACTGCCTTAGAACACATATGAGCATGCTGAAATCACATATTCAGTTTTTTGATTGTCGTAGAACACATATGAGCATGCTAGAATCACATATACAGCTTTTTAACTGCCTTAGAGCACATATGAGCATGATAGAGTCACATATAGAGTTTTTCTGACTGCCTTAGAACACATATGAGCATGCTATAATCACATATTCAGTTTTTTTACTGCCTTAGAACACATATGAGCATGATTGAATAACATATATAACTTTTTGCCTGCCTTAGAGCACATATGAGCATAGTAGAATCACATAT
This sequence comes from Nuphar pumila, assembly GCF_984573655.1. Taxonomy (NCBI): domain Eukaryota; kingdom Viridiplantae; phylum Streptophyta; class Magnoliopsida; order Nymphaeales; family Nymphaeaceae; genus Nuphar; species Nuphar pumila. The sequence continues at coordinate 35,453,085 of NC_143254.1, forward strand.
AGAGTTTTTTGCCTGCCTTAGAGCACATATGAGCACACTATAATCACATATAAAGTTTTTTGCCTGCCTTAGAGCACATATGAGCATGATAGAATCACATATAAAGTTTTTTTGACTGCCTTAGAACACATATGAGCATGCTATAATCACGTATTCAGTTTTTTAACTGCCTTAGAACACATATGAGCATGCTATAATCACATATTCAATTTTTTGACTGCCTTAAAATACATATGAGCATGCTAGAATCACATATAGAGTTTTTTACTGCCTTAGAACACATATCATTCATTATAGAATCACATATAAAGTTTTTTGCTTTGCCTACCTTAGAGCACATATGAGCATGATAGAATCACATATAGAGTTTTTCTGACTGCCTTAGAACACATATGTGCATGCTATAATCACATATTCAACTGCCTTAGAACACATATGAGCATGATCGAATCACATATATAGTTTTTTGCCTGCCTTAGAGCACATATGAGCATGGTAGAATCACATATAGAGTTCTTCTGGCTGCCTTAGAACACATATGAGCATGATATAATCACATATAGAGTTTTTTTACTGCCTTAGAACACATATCATTCATGATAGAATCACATATAGAGTTTTTTGCCTGCCTTAGAGCACATACGAGCATGATAGAATCACATATAGAGTTTTTTTACTGCCTTAGAACACATATGAGCACATGATAGAATCACATATAGTGTATAATTTATTTCAATATATTTTGTTTATCAATACTGACTGTTCTTTTCTTGTGTAGATTGCTAGCGATAATCAACGTAGCGGAGCTGAAGGCACAGATCAAGACAATGAAAAGAAGACACACAAAATCTTGACGATGATTAGATTAATGTGTTGTAGAAGTTCTATTTTTTTTGTTTCGAAAATGTAATTGTTGAATTGTAAATAATTAAACTTGTTAATTTTAAAGTGGAACGATTAATTGTTTTAGATTCCTTTTATATGAAATTTTATGTGTACTTTGTTTTTTATTTACAGGAAATATAAATTGTACAGGAAATATAAATTGTAGCGTTCTCGATATATAATTTTCAAATAAATTTTTTTTCTTGTTTGCGACGGATTAACGACGGATATCTATACATATAATTTAGCGACGGCTTAGCGATAGATGTAAATCCATCGTCAAGCCGAGGTCGTCGTTTAGTACTGGCGGATTTGCGACGGAATTCGTCGTTCGTTATTCCGTTGCAATTAGCGACGAAACTGGCGACAGATTTATTCTGTCGCCAGTTAGCGTCGAAAAATTCGCGACGTAAGCTGTCCATCGCCTCTTTGTCGCTAATTTGTCGATAAGCCGGTTAGCGGCGGATTAGCAACGTAATAGCGACGAAATGAGGTCGCCGCTAATCCACTGCTTTGTTGTAGTGTGTGCCACCCTTCACCACGTTGGTTTTGAAGGATATGAGCATACTCGAATGTCTAATAATATTGAACCCCTTGTTATTGCAAATCGCGGGCAGACCATGCTGTCCTTCCTAATCTCTAAGACTGACCAACTCTTTTGACTCCTGACTTGAAGAGAAAAGTGTGCACGGCTTGGAATACATAAAAACATTATCATAAAACATTATATGTCTAGATATGTACACACACAATAGGAGGGATATCTTATGATCATTATATCCCCCAAAAAACATGGTAGGTTTTGGGGCTAAATTTGTTATTGGCATCATCTCTGAAATATGGAAAACATGTACATCCAAACACTTTTAGGGAGGAATATTTTGGCTTTTGCCAAAGAGAATCTCAAAAGGCGATTTCATGATCTCCAAGTTGGGTGTGGGCGGCCTATTTATGAGCTATGTGGCAATAAAAAAGGCTTCAACCTAAAACAGAACTGGGATTTGAGCATGAAACATTATAATAAAACCCAACTCAATAATGGATGAATGTCATCGTTCGACCATACTTTTCTACTAAGGCACATTAGGGCAACTTTTATAATAAAGAATATCATTATGATTCAGATAATCTCTTAAATCACTACTAGATAACTCACCACCCTCACAAGGTTGAAAAATCCTTCTCTCTTTCTTGATTTGAGTATGGACCAACTTATGGAGTTCAACAAATTTTGAGAACAAATCAGATTTTTGCCTTAGTGGAAAAACCCAAGTGTACCTGAAGCATTCATTAACAAAAATAACATAAAATCTTTTTTTTTGTGAGAGACGACAGGGGCAAGACCCCACACATCACAATGGATTTTTTCAAAAATTTCTTTGCAATGTTCTTCAATGAGTATAAAAGAGAAAGTTAACACATCTTCTCCATTTGGAAACTAGAACAAACATTGTTTTCCATAGGCTTCAAACTTATTGAAATAAACTTGTTTTTAGCAAGAAAATCAACTACTTGTGAATGAGGGTGAATAAGTCGTTGGTGCTATATATCCCAACTGGTATATTTGAATCTCGTAGAGAAGAATACCGCATTGACACATACTCCTTCACTCAAGGATCGATTGAAGTCATAAAGATCACCTACTCTACTCTCGGTTGCCACCACTTTGTGCATCCTCTTGTCCTTAGTTACAAAACCATTCGATGAAAACTCAAAAATATATGGCATATCAGAAGATAATTAACTTATCAAGACAAGAATTTTCTTGATCGCGGGAACCACCAAAACATTATTCATTCTTAGTGATTGAGTGCCTTCTTCTACTTTGTCATAACCAACATGGGTGATATCAAGTTTGACATTATTACCTATTATGATTTTTTTTTAACCATAATATTTTGAGCAATATTTGAGATTACCTGGATCTGCTGTGATATGTAATGTGACTCCTGTGCCTGGAAACTAGGTTTGAACTTGGCTATCTCCAAACTTTGTAGCCACTAGAGCTTGGGAAATGTCCTCTGTCTGGTATGCGATTAAACCTGTGCCAACAGTTAAGAGCATTGTGATTGAGTTTGTTATACATTTGACATATGACTCTTTTTTCTTTTCCTTGTCTGGTGCTTTTTCCAGCCTGATTGGGACCTTGATTTTTAGGTTTTGGTCCATCTTTATTTTGATTGGACCGACATCCTACTTGACTAGCTTGTGTAAAGCCATGCCCCCTAAAGTTAAATAGTGCTTTGGTTGACACCATCTTTAGTGTGGTTGGACCACATTGTCTTTGGTTCTTATAGGAGTCCCACAACCTCACTACGAGGGTGTGGGTTGTTTCAACATCATAGTGGCAAAGACATCATAATCTGATCCTAAGCCATTAAGCAACCAGAAGATTATGGTATGATTCTCAATAGGTTTTCCTATGGAAACAAATTCATCACAAATCTTCTTGATTCCTTGAACCCTTAAACATACTCAACTACATATTGATTTCGCTTATGATATGACTGAAGTTTTTGAGTGAGAAGGAACTCACATTCTTTAGATACATGAGAAAACACCTTCACCAAAGTGTCTCGGACCTCCAAGGCGTTTGAAGGCCAATGACCAGCCTGAGCACCTCATCAGACATGGTGCAGGTGATCCAACCCCGCAACAGTTGATCTAATTTTTGCCATGTCACGAACTCAGGATTTGGCTGTGCACCGTTGGGACCACTTATGGTAAGAGCTAGAGTAGGGGTTTCTCTATTGATGAGATCACTCATGTCTTGCTCTCTATCAACCGAGGAAGTTGAGTTCTTTATAGAAAAAAAAATGAAGTAGTTTTAGCTTAATTGTAATGAAATTTGCTACATTCAAGTTATATGGGTAGGAAAATTTGGCAGCACTCTCAAAGAAGAAGAAGAAGAAGCCATGGAAGATTGTGAATCTCTCAAACCTAAGTCAATATGCTCTGATACCATAAATGAAAACAAGAATAACATAAGATGATTTAACGTGGTTTGGTGTGGCTAGCACCTATATCCGTGAAGAGGCAACTCTACTCACTGAACTCTTTGGGTGGAGCCTTTCACTATATATAGAATTTACAAGATAGTGTTTAGAAGTTTTACATCAACATGGTTACTAACTCCTAAACATGAGTCCCAACCTGAGATTTAAGAATGGATGAGACCCATTGGGTTTCCACGGTTGGCGTCACACCCTTTTCTTCTCTATGGATGAAGTGTTAGAAAAGTTTTAAAATATAAAATCGTGGTGATTTTGTTTCCCACCAAAAGTGCTTTGAAAATGTTTAGTCTCATATCTAAGAGAGAAAAGTTTTTCAAGTAGTTTAAATAGAGGGTTTGTTATCATTATTTACTTTGGTAAGCCTTGAGTCTTTAGGTGGCTTGCGAACGTTGCTGCGCATCGTGCAACAATGGACGTGCTATTCGCGCTCACGCGTGCACGCGCATGCGTGTGTGTGTGCGCAAGGGCGCTTGAGGCGCAATGTGGCATTTTGATGGTGCACTTCGCACACTCGCAGCGGTGCGAGGTGCAAATGTCCATTTTGACTTTCAATTTTGAGATGTCTGGCCATTTGAAAGGTTTTAATTGCATTTATATTGAGTTTATGGTGCACTGTGGTTGTTGGACGGTTTTGAAGGTCTTTAATCAACAGTCAAAGGTGGGTGACCGTTCAGGGACCTTTTCATCCAAAATTCAAATCATCAGATTTATGACCATTAATCTCATTTATCGCAAAACGTTTTGGCCTTACTAGAAGTCTATAAATCTCTTCATTTTTTATCTTTTGAGGTATCGGAATTTCTGACTCTCCAGTTTTCTCCTTTCTTTCTTCCCTTTTTGGCTTGCAGAGTTCAAGTGTGTGAGAGGTCATCTGTTCTTGCGAAAGAGTGACTTTCTTGAGGTTCAAGCTTAGTTGTATCCTAGGAACTCAGTCATAACAAATCTCTTTTCGCATCTTCGGATTTCCCGGAGTGGGGCGATTGAAGTTCTAAAGATAGCGATCTTAAGAACATGCCTCTAGGCTTGAGATCTCTATTTTTTTACATCCTTATTTGTCACCTGTTTGAAGTAACATGAAGTCCTCCCTCATATGGTTTCTTCTTGATCTTGGACTCTTGAACTCTATATTGACAATGCCTGCCATCTTGAACTCTTCCTTGGAGGACTCCCATTGTGACCATTGGGTCATCCTGATCTTGATCATCATTTGGATCTGGATCTTCTGGATATGTTTGCTATCAGGTACAACTTATCGCACATAAGAAAGTGCGCTAAAGATAAGTGTATCTCAAATCTAAGGTCGAAACTCAAACTGTCAAATACAACGAACTCACCCAAGTAAATAACGCTCCCTCTAAACACCCCTTCCCTAACCAACTCGAGTCGTTATTCACTCTGAACGAATCGTCTCGTTTTCAGCAGAACCGTTTTTCTCAATCCAGGATGATTCCCTCCTTTATTCAGTGCATTGGCGCGTGCGAGCAGCTGCTTGCGCGCTTGCTAGTTGGTGGTGGTGCACATGGCGCACGAGAGAGAGAGAGAGAGAGAGAAGCGCAAAATAAGGAGCCCAGCTATTGTTACTGCTCATGTCCCCACCACCACAATGGTTCTTGGATTCTCCCCCTCTCTCTGAGGGCTAACAAAGGGAGCTTGGCATGTCTGCAGCTGCAACCCTTACTGGGAACAAAGGAGAAAATGAGAGAAAGGCTCTCTCTCAAACTCAAGCTCCTGCAGGCACTGATCCTGTTCAACTGTGAGTCTTTTCTGCTTTTTTCTGTCCTTTTTCTTTTTCGGTAATGGGTACCTCAGAAAATAAATTTTGGTGGTTGGTTGTGGTGGTTTCAGTTCAAGTGGTTGCTGTTTAAGTGTAGTAAACTGGTGGTTCTGGGTTTTGAGTGGCTGTTGTCTTTGGTAGGGGTTGCTTATTTTCCTTATTCAGGAATGTTTGTGTTGATTTTTGTTGCATTGTGAAATTTGTGAGATAAGGTTGCTGTTGCAGTTTCTAATAGTGGAATTCTGTGAAATGGGACTGATTCTTTTCTTTAAGGTGCTTTAAGGTTTAGAATTTGTGTTTGTGTGGGTTAGTGAGGTTTGCAACTTAGTTTTGGCAGGTTTCCCTTTCATTCTCATTTCCTTTTGTCTGATTATCTTTTTTCTTTTCTTTAATGGAGTATAAATTTGGCAAATGGTAGATTCTTTAATTGTAGTTGATGGATTATGGGTAGAGAAAAACTTTTGGAGAAAAGTAATATATTGATCTGTTCAAACATGCTATACCATAGTGAAGGTAATGCAAAGTGAATGCTATTGTGCTACTTGTAGTATTGTATATAGTGCACGAACGTTGGTGGGACTGAGTACGAAAATAACGTGTTCTTGATACAGTTCAAGTGTGGAATAGGTGTTTGTGCCCTGAAATATTGAGATAAAAATGCGCATTCAGATCACGATCAGGTGATCATTGCATAAATTAAGTTGTAGTTACCAGGCTACTTCAAGTCTATTCTTTCCTTTTTTACAACGTGATGGTTACAGGTTTCGAAACTGCACAAAAAGGTGGGGAAACTAACGTTCTGGTACATATCCTGTATATGCAACCCTTACAGCGGCAGCCCATTCAACTATAATATTTATGGAAGCCATTAGACTCAACCAGAAGCTTGTATGTGTACGTTTGATCACATGGTGCAACATACATACATACATACATACATACATACACACACATATATATGTATGTATGTATATAAGTTCATTCTTCTGTAGCAGAAACAGAAAGTTCGTAGCTCAAGAATTGTTGGATTTCAACGTAGTGATTTGGCTTTGCATTATCCGTGTGGTTTTCTTTTGGGACTGCAAAACCTTGATTGAGGAACATAAGAATCTGAGAGCGGTTCAAACAAGTTGGTTGTGCTTTTTCCCCCTTTGTGGATGCGAGAAGAGTCATTGGATATTCTATGATGCTGTTGACAAATTTGAGCTTAGTACCGTACATCTCATGAGATGAAAATGGGCATGATGAATCACATTTTTAAAGAAACTTCAAGGAACTTGGAACTTTTTCTGAGTGGAAGTCCACGTGGTCTGCTACAGAAAGTTTGTAGCTCAAGAATTGTTGGATTTCAACGTAGTGATTTGGCTTTGCATTATCCGTGTGGTTTTCTTTTGGGACTGCAAAACCTTGATTGAGGAACATAAGAATCTGAGAGCGGTTCAAACAAGTTGGTTGTGCTTTCTCCCCCTTTGTGGATGCAAGAAGAGTCATTGGATATTCTATGCTGCTGTTGACAAATTTGAGCCTAGTGCTGTAGATATCATGAGGAAAAACTGAACATGATGAATCACATTTTTAAAGAAATTTCAAGGAACTTGGACCTTTTTCTGAGTGGAAGCCCACGTGGTCGGATGCAGGTTGTGTGCTTTCTAGAATGATGCCCTGTCATATTCCTGCGATCATTGAATGGAAGCACATATCCTGCAACTTATCATTTTTCTCATATTCAAAAAATGGTAATGAGTTCACTCGTTTGTGTGTTCAAGCATGCTTGGCTGCGTGATTGATGGCCTTAGGCCACATCATGCACTACACAAAGTTGAAAGACGGAGAATGAAAATGTAGCACAAGCAAGAGAAATCTAATTAACTTTGGGAGATTAAATCATCTCATAGGCTAGTTCTATGCGAGATGAGGCTGGTCTGGTAAATAAAACTCAGCAGGTTCCTATTACCAAGCTGTAAGGATTTTGAATGGAGAATCAGGCAGACAATGCAATAAATGCAAATAGGAAGATTTACATGGCTGTAGAAAATGGATAATGTGATTTGTTTATTGAGAGCATTAGTGGGATCAAGCAAAGATGAAAAATAAGCATTTATTGGTAAATGGCAGGTGCTTCAAGAGAGGAGGAGCTTCTCCGGGTGGTATGTGACTTCCAGTAGAAACTTTTTGCAAGCATAGCTCTAAGACACTGCTTGGAGGGCCAAAAACGTTTTTCCAGATTGGAAAGGCTATCCTTGAAGAGTAAGCCCAGCTGCCAAGTTCAACTTCATTGGCTATCATTGTTTCCCAAACATGTTGGACTCATGTTTTGGACCCAGGTTCGAAAACCTAGCCTGAGCATGCACTTCTTGAGGTTTAACAGGGGTGAAATGTTTTTTTTCTGTTCAATCTGTCATTTCCATAGTGAACCTTTTGTGTACTTTGGTATTTTGTGCTGGAGGTTATTGGTGGTGTTCTTTCATCTCTTCTTAGGGTTTCTCCTTTAATTAAATAATTTATGAAGAAACATAATTAAAATCAATAGGAAGAGTTAGCCAATGAGATATACCTAAGCACATATTTTCAATTGTAGAAGGCTTCATAATGTTCCTAGCTATAAGAATTTCTCCAAAAGAAAATGTTCAATCTCCTTTTTCATGCACCTATCTCACAAAATGTAAGTTGTGGAGTATCATTCAAATTGTTTCTTGTTTTAGAGCCAGCTATCCTTTTTCTGCCTGTGGGCTGGGATAACTTGTAGGCTAAAATTGCTGAAATTTCTGCTTTAAGCTTACTTTATGATTTCTGCAACAATAGTTATTAGACTAGTTTTTTGCATCAATTTTGTTGAAGAAACCTGTTTGTCAAGACAAAGCTTATCTGATTATTCCAATTTCCAGGTTTATATGATTGCCAGAGCAAAACATCATACATTGTTTACGATATTCATAACCACAGCCTTCCTTTAAGACACAAATCTGCTTCATATCAGTTAAGGGCTGTTAATAAGTTGGAAAAGCATGGTTCTGTTGCTCCAGTTTCTACACCAAACAGTGTTCCTGATACTTTTATGCCCCTTCTGGCACCCTCTCCGTTGGCACCATTTGGAAACAGCAGCCTGCCAATATTGTCAGGTGAAGCATGTGCATGGTGCTTCTTGTTTGGTGAAAATACTTTGAAAGCTGGAGTTTCTTGCAGTGCCACTTTCTTTTCTTCTTTTTTCAGGAATATGCACCTTGAATTTTTCTGCTGCAGAAAGTATGGTAGGGATGACTGCAGTTGATTGTTGGGGATTGTTTGCCCCTTTTCTTGCCAATGTTATATGTTGTCCTCAGTTGCAAGCCACTCTTACAGTTCTTATTGGGCAATCTAGTAAAGCATCTGGTTTGCTTGCTTTGGACATGAATCAAGCGAATTACTGCCTGTCAGATGTTCAGAAGATCCTGACAAGCCAGGGTGCAAATGAAAATCTTCAACAAATATGTTCCATACAACTTTCCAATCTTACCGGAGGTTCTTGTCCTGTTAAAGATGTAAATGGGTTTGAGAGCACTGTTGATTTATCTAAACTTTTGACTGCATGTGTGGAAGTTGATGCAGTAAAGGAGTGTTGCAGCCAGGTCTGTCAGAGTGCTGTATCTGAGGCTGCAAGGAAAATTGCCTTGATGGGTTCTTCTCTTTCAAGTCCCATGAATGGCCCAAATTTTCCTGAGCATTCAACTGCAATTGATGATTGCAAGGGGGTTGTGTACAGATGGTTAACTAGTCGCATGGATCCAGATGGTGCAAAGAAAGTTCTCAGGCGTATCTCCAATTGCAATGTCAATGAAGGTAATTTGGAGAACCTCCCACTTATATGGCTCATGGTTACCTCAAATGAGGTTTATCTGTCTTTTTTCATTATTTTCTATTTTCTTAGTGACTATTAGCTCGCTTCTCCTTTGATGTGTGCTCCACTTCTCCTTTCTTATCCCTCAAAGTTTTTGTGTTCGCCTTTTTTTATTTTTAGATAATATCTATGTGGGCATAAAGTAGATCTGTGATTTTTTTTGGGTGTAAATATAGGGTCCATGGGGAAAATATGTGGCAGTTGATCTTGTTCCATTTCTTTTTGTTATGGGTTTACAGGTCTGCATGTCCCTAAGAGAATGAAAACATGAGAGAAGTCCATGAAAGACTGCAAATGAAGAAAAAGTGCATAAGCCAAACAAGAAATCCATAAAATCCACATCCATTCCCGATAACCTATTTCAGCTTAACTCAATGAGTACCAGCAAAATACTAGAAAGGGCTCAACTACCCAAAACAACATCCTCAAAATGACCCCTCTTGTGTCAAGCCGACCATACCATTAGTGGTGCTCAAGTCAGTCAGATCTAACAAATTTCAAGGTCAAGTTTCTTTTGTACACAAATACAAAGGATTTACATGTTGTTTGGGTTGAACAGTCTCCCCTATAAATCTTGGTTTTGATATCATGTGATGACTTGAGCAGCTTGGGAGTCCCATTGACTTGCTTGAAGAAAAGACAGCTTCAACTCAAGAACATATACAAGCATCTAAAGAACACAAGGTAAAACACCTGAACTGCCATATCAAATATAAAGAAGAAAAAAAAAGGAAGACTAAAGAACCCTTTTGATAAACATTAAAACACCACATTCACAATATGCTCCATGCTTTCCTTATTGAAACTTTTGTTGAAAATTTGCAAAATAATCCATTTTTTACTGTTTTATCCATAATCTTCCACATTGGTTTTGGCCAAGTAGACTAACGAGAGTTTGGCATGTTATGGAGGAAGACCACATATCACAATCTTGTTTGAAGTTAAGAGTCATTCATTATCTAGATTCATGGTTTGATCTCCATCATTTATTACTGATGGAACTGTTGGTACAAACGGTGGCCAAAAACAGGATTTCGAAAAAATGAGATCCCAAGCCTAGAGGCACGTTCTTAAGATCGTTATCTTTAGAACTTCAGTCATCCCACTTCAGAATTTTTGAAGATGCGAAAAGGGTTCCCATGATACAACTAGGCTTGGACTTCGAGAGCGTCACAACTTCACAAGATCAGATGACCTCTCCCACACGTGAACTTAACAAGCCAAAACAAAAGCAAAAGAATAGAAAGAATGAAAACTTGAGAATCAGAAAATTTGATGAACCAAAAGACGAAAATGAAGAGATTTATAGACTTTTGGAATACCATCACGTTTTTTGTGATAAATGAAATTAAAGGCCATAAATCCAACAATTTGAAAATTAGACAAAAATGACCCGGAACGGTCACCCACCTTTGACCAATGGTCAAGGACCTCTAAAATTGCACAATAGTCACAACGCCCCATAAACAGTTAAACACCATATAAATGCCTTTTTAAAGTCTTTTAAACAACCAAACCAATCAAGAACACGGAAAGTCAAAGACAACTTGGTCAAATGTTAAGGTGTGGTCAAAGCGGACTTGGGCGCCTCGCACCGCTGCGAGCATGCAAAGTGAGCCATCAAAATGCTACATTGTGCCTCAAGCGCCCTTGCGCATACACGCACACGCGAACGCGCATTCATTTTTGTGCGAAGTGCAACAACGTCTGCAAGCCACCTTATGACCTAAGGGTTTTCAAAGTATAGGACAACGAACAAGGACTATTTAAACCACCAGAAATATCTCACCCTCTTAGATATGAGACAACTTTTTCAAAGCATTTTTAGTGGGAAGCAATAAAACACCAAAACTTTATAAAATAAGTAATATTTTGAAACTTTTTTCGACAACCCCCCACTAGTTTCAAAATATGTTAGGCTTGCATAAAAAACTTATGTATTAGTGAGAATGTCTGCCGGACTTGAACCCCCACTTAGTGAAAGAAAACCTAAATTAACCAAGGTGCTAAGTGGACTTACCTTGAACTTATCTCCTTATATTGTTAACCAAATTTTCAATCACATAGGTTTTCAATTCTCATAAGTGGCTTACACTTCTACGCTCGCATAGGTGAGTTTGTATAGGTGTTCTGTAACACACACTTTACAAATTCATTTAAGAACTATTAACTCAACCCTCACATTTGTTACAACTCATGAGCATACATCAGGAATGAGTTCACTTAAATGTGCTCAATACCTATCATTCATTAATTGGTTTCCCAATGAATCTAAGCATGTGAGATCTCTCCTTGAACAATAACTTAATTGGCTTAATCTTGGTTGTCATAGGCGCTAGGCGGAGCCTAGGCTGCGAGCTCCTAAAAAGCCTAGGCAAGGCCTAGGTGGTACCCAAAAAAACAAAAAAAAACAAAAACAAAAAAAAAAACAAAAAAAAAACAAAAAAAAAACATAGAAATATGTAAACAAACTACTAAAATTAATAACATGTATACAATATAAAATCAATCAATAATAAGCAATAAACAAAATAAAATATGTCGTTGAACACTATAAGACAATTATATTAAATAACCTGCTCAATACATTGTCCAACACAAAACATTTAACATTTAACAACACAATACATTTAACTAAACATAGAGTTCAGAAACACATGTACTTCATTTCAACGATTTCCTTCATTTATTGCATCGTTTAGTGGCTTGAGATGATGATTGCGGGTCATCTTCATCTTCTGAATCAATGACCACCTCTGGCAATTTTTGTCTTACAAATGTTGCATGTACTTGTGCCTTTCTCTCATCATCTTCTCTAAGACTAGTAAGAAGCTCAACATGAATATAAGAAGGAATGCTATGTGTACATAATTTCACAGTGGAGATATGCCCCACAATATGACATTTAAACCTATACAATCCTCCATGCATTATAAAATCACAAAAGTTATATTTCACTATTCCTTTGAGAGACATCTCCAAGACAACTGGTGTACAATATTTCAATGCAGGATCCTTTCAGAGGCATTTTCCAAGACCTCCACCCTACCTCTTAGAACATGAATTAATAAATCTAATCACTACAAAGATGTAAAATAATGTAACTGATAACCATGTTAAAGAATGAAACAAAGAACAATTAAATAAACAAACCATGCAACTAATAACCTATACAAAATTAAAACATAATCAATTAATCACCAAATAAAAATATAGGCATACAGATATTCAACAAATCTACACACACATAACATAACTGACTTTAAGTATATTCAAGTCTAAAATAGTAAAATAACCCCAATAAGTTTATAATAAGTTTACAATAACAACTTGAATTTAATCCTTAGTCAATGAACTTGAAAGTCCATCATCATCATTTGAATCATCTTCAACGATATATTGCTCTTCTTCAATTTCATCTACAGAGCTAACTTCTTCCTTTTCTTCTTCTACGCTCACTACCTTTTTTTCTTTGTCAGACATATCTTAGGTCTTTAGCAGTACGCGTTCTTGCCCCCACCCTATGCCTTGATGCTCTGGATGCCTTATCAACAAGATCCCATGTAAGTGACATGTCATCTTCGAGGACTGCTTCATCTTCACTTGGTTATAAATCGTTATCATCGACTTCTCTTAAGACGATGGTGTCGAGATCTCCTTTGTTCATTCGCTTCTCATACCTTTGCTTTAATCTTCGATTTTATTGCACAAAAACCAAATCATTTAACTTATTGTGCAAAAGTCAGTTTCTTTTATTTGTATGAATCTGCAAAAAAATATATATAAAGTTAAAATATATACAAACTGATAAATATTATTTAGTAATTACTAATTAGTAGTAAATAATATTTTACCACTTCAAAAGTACTCCAGTTACGTTTGCAATTGGATGCACTGCATATGAGCCCTAAGACTCGAACAACAAAGGTCTAGAGCTGGGGACAACCAATGGTAAAAGAAGTCCACCAATCCACTAAAAAAATCAAATTAGATGTAAATAAAATATATAAGTTATAAAAATAATGTAAGGAGAGTTATATGAAATTTAATCATCTTACCTAGCGTTTGCACTTTTCTCTTCTTCTTTGCTAAGTCCATCCCCAAAGGCCACTCGCTTCGAACAAGACGATTGATGCAATCATATAAGTCATTCTTTATCTCCTCATTGGACTCGATATTTTCATACTCATAATATATAGTTAGATTTTATATATAAGTCTGTTGCATGCAAAGGTTTGTGCAATTGATTGCTCCATCTTTTATCGATTATTTTTCAAAGAAGGCCATATTTTTCTCCATTATCGCACAAATTTACCTATTAAGTAAAATAATTGAAAATAATCATTATAAAAGCTAAGTTAAAATTTAAAAACAAAATTTACAATTAGTAGAATACAATAAAATTAACTTATACCTTGATCTGTTCCTTTGCACAGTCCATTTTCTCATAGATGTAACCCATAACAGACTTTTCATTTCCATCAACCAATCAAAGCACGTCAATCAAAGGGGCCATTGTTTTTAAAGCATGACTCACTCTCTTTCAAAATTTTGAACTCAAAATCATGCTCTCACATCTTTTACCAACTGACATTTTTGAGAAACTACTTTTTGCCCAATTATCTCTAATAAACATGGACCTTAGGCCTTTTTTGCAATTATATATATGATTTCTAGAGTAAAAAATCTAGTAGCAAATCTCGTCAGTGCAGACTTATGGAAGTCCCTTTGTGTGTGTGCTCTCATCATACTCAACACTTGAGTATGCTTGTACATGAATACTACCAATTGCCTTGCTTTTCTAAAAATTTTCTTCAACTCTTTCAATTCTCGTATATCTTCTAACATCATATCTATACAATGTGCAACACAAGCAGTCCAAAATAAATGTCTTCTATTATCCATTCACAACTTACCCGCTTTGACGTAGTTGAAGGCATTATCAGTAATAACTTTAACCACATTCTCCTCCACAACTTCTTCAACAATATCATTCAACAATGCAAAAAGCAAATTTGCATATTTTACTTCATTTGATGCATCAACCAATTTCAAAAACATTGTTCCCAAAGGACAATTAACCAAAAAATTAATGATTGTACACCCTTTTGTATCAGTTCAGTCTATCAGACATTATGCTGCATCCATATTTGGACCAATTCACTTTGTATTGGTCTAAGAACTCCTTTATTTTCTTTATTTCTTTATTCAAAAGTGGTTCTCGCAACTCGTGATATGATGAAGGCTTCATCTCTGGTCCAAATTGGCCTATAACTTTAACTATACTGTAAAATAAAGGTAACTTTGCCGTATTAAAAGGTATTCCACTATCATAAAACCACCTACTAATGTACTCTCGCATACTGTTTTCTTTTCTTCCTTTTTGAAGTGATTCTCTAACGTGGTTTGTTTGTTTGCTTGCCTTCCTTTCTATGCTAGATCACTTTGGAAGTACAAATTCGTAGGCTCTTTTGCTTGTCATGGTCTCAAGCCGAATGTATTACTAGGCTGCCCCTCCATCTGCGAATCGGAAGCTGAGAACAAACTTTCACTTATTTCATATACATTAACTGACTCTCTCTTATTTTTTTCATCTTTCTTCTTCTTCGATTCCTCCATGTACTTAGAAAGTACTTGTTTGATTTTTGCAGTTGTTTTATCACAGGCCTTCATGTTTTTTCTAATCCCAATTATATGCTTTATTCTGTATATGCCTCCTTTATAAGTTATTTCACATTTAAGTCTCGTCACAGAATTTAGGTCTTGTTTACCTGTAATATATCGCTTGAAGTTTTGCATATCTTCCAAATTTGGAAATGTCGAGCTTGGAGTGGAGCCGCTAGCACTTGCAGAAGAAGCCCTTTCCATCGTTGTTTTAAAAAATGTTAAGAATCTAAAAAAAAGGAACATGTAAATTCGCTAAATTAATAAGAGTAAGCATAAACAACAATTAACATAAACACAAAATATGAATTCAACCTTTCACAAAAACACACATTAACACATATTACATATATATAAATATAGTGTTCATGCGTGTGTTATTTTCTGCAGTCAATATGTTATGTTGATGGCACAAATGTTGTCAACTAAGGTGCATGCACATGTACACACACATAACAATTACAAACGAGTGTAACATATCTGAAAGAAAAACTTATATCCAAATCCATTTGAGTTTTATGGGTCAATCACCAAAAACGACTTGCGATATTATTGCCAAGTTCAAACATGATGTATGATTAGATAGCTTAAACAAAAACCATGGGTCATATGGGATTTGACTGTAGTACAAATCCATTAGATCTGTGGATCTATTATCTTTCACACCCATTTCAAGCCCATCAACTAAGGGTGGACACTTGACCAATATCATGGACCATCCACAAAGCATATTCAACAAGATATGCTACGATCTCATTGTGTTTATTAAAATAATTAAATCAAGACAATCAAAATAATGCCAAATTCTAAGCACAACATTCATGCTGATTTATATTATGGGTCTATTACTT
The DNA here is from genome assembly GCF_984573655.1 of Nuphar pumila. NCBI lineage: Eukaryota > Viridiplantae > Streptophyta > Magnoliopsida > Nymphaeales > Nymphaeaceae > Nuphar > Nuphar pumila. The sequence goes on from NC_143254.1 coordinate 35,469,147, forward strand.
ATTTGGATTTATGCGATAGGTTCAGCATCACAATCATTAGAATATTCAATCATGTCATTAAGAAGATGTTCATCAACTACAGTACGACTACCATCAAGAAGAGAATCAAATGCATTTTTATGTTCTATGAAAGATGCATTTAGCAATATCCAAAAATCTATATGTTTTACTATATTCACTATATCAAACAGGTTCACATTTGAATACTGTTGTAGTCGGCGGCTAGGGTTTTCAAGCAAAACAAAAGAGAGAGAGAGAGAGAGAGAGAGAGAGAGAGAGAGAGAGAGAGAGAGAGAGAATAAAAATCGTCTATCACTCATTAGGACTAATCTCACTTAAATAGAGAGATTAGCCAACAACAAAGTATGTACAATAATACCCTTAAGAACAATAAGTAAATACCATAGACCCGACCTATTAAATAGTTACCAAACTACCCTTAATTGCATAGAAGTGTCGACTGCTTCTCAACACTCCCCCTCAAGCTGGAGCATATATATCAATAATGTTCAGCTTGTCACAACATTTGAAAAATTTGAACTAGCTAGGGGTTTAGTGAAGACATTTGCAATTTGGTTCTCTGAAGGCATGTGCTTGGTACAAATGTACCCAGTTTGTACCAGGTCACGTACATAGTGACAATCCACCTCAATATGCTTTGTCCTTTCATGAAACACTGAGTTATTAGCAATATAAGTAGCAGCTCTATTATCACTTATCATCTCCATAGGTAATGAGACTTTCACTTGGAGATCAGTCAACACAGATTTAACCCACACCATCTCAGCAACTGTCTGAGCCATAGCCTGATACTCTAACTCAGCGCTCGACCTGGCAACAACAGTTTGTTTCTTACTTCTCCAAGTAACCAGATTTCCTCCAACAAACACACAGAATCCAGTTGTCGACTTTCTATCAACAACCTACCCTGCATAATCTGCATCTGAGTAACATCTAGAGAAGGATTTTGTCTAAACCATAGTCCTTTACTAGGAGATAACTTTAGATATTTGAGAATCATCATTGCAGCCTCCCAGTGAGCCTTTATAGGTTTGTCCATAAATTGACTTATCTTGCTCACGGCTAAAGATATGTCGGGTCTGGTTAGAGTCACATATAATAGCTTGCCAACTAAGGAGCGATAACGGCTATTGTCCACATACTCTGATTTTTCATCAAACAGATGAGCCTTAGGATCCATAGGAATCCTTGCAGGTTTGGTACCTAACATCCCTGTCTCCTTCAGCAGATCCAAGACATATTTCCGTTGTGACAAAACCAATCCTTCTTTACTCCTTGCGACCTCTATGCCTAAGAAATATCTAAGTGGTCCCAGATCCTTAGTCACAAAGTGTTTTTGAAGATGGGGCTTTGCTTCCTGTGACTATAATGTCATCAACATATACAATCATGACCACAATCCCTGTGTAAGTCTTTTTAATAAAAAGAGAGTGGTCGGAGGCAGATCGGACAAACCCAAATGCTGACATGACCTTCTCCAGCTTGGAGAACTATGCACGGGGACTCTGTTTTAGACCATAGATTGCCTTGTTCAACTTGCATACCTTCTGACACTCCCCCTGAACTTCAAACCCCAGAGGTTGTTGCATGTAAATTGTTTCCTCCAAGTCTCCATATAGAAAAGCATTTTTCACATCAAACTGACATAGAGACCAACCATGGTGCACTGCGACTGACAAAACAAGACTAATAGTAGCAAGATGAGCAACAGGAGAGAATGTTTCAAAGAAGTCCACCCCATAAGTTTGAGTATAGCCTTTCGCAAATAGGCGAGCTTTAAACCTTTCAATCGATCCATCTGAGTTATACTTAATAGTATAGACCCATTTAGAATCAACAATATCAGCCTCAGGTGGAGGATCAACTAAGTCCCAGGTTCTCCGAGAAAGCAGTGCATCCATTTCATCCTGCATGGCCTTCGCCCATTCGGGGTCCAGAAGAGCTTGATGATGATTGAGAGAAACTGATGCAACAGATAATGCTAATACAAAATTCTTTATAACTTCACCAAGTCATGCCTCAGAAACAAACTGAGAAATAGGATGAAGTGTATATTGCCTTTTTCCTTTCCGAAGAGCAATAGGTAAATCACCATCAACAAGAGGATGGTCAGTAGGGTCAGGAACACTCACCTCTGAAGAAGCTGATGGCACGTGCATAGAGTTGGGTGGAGCTCGATGTGTGTACACCACAGGAGGATGTTTGTAACGAGACGGAGTCAGACTGGGAACAAGAGGCTCAAGACGAACAAACTCTAATGGAAAAGGAGGAACAGGAAGAGGGAATGAATCACCTTGACTAGTATGTATTCTCGAAGAAGTATTAGAAAAATATGGGATAGACTCAAAAAATGAAACATCCGCACTGACATACTCTCTCTGGGATATGGGATCATAACAATGATATCCTTTTTGATGCTTAGGACACCCAACAAAAGCACATTTTATAGATTGGGGAGACAATTTATCTCGGTTGGGACCAAGCTTATGAACAAAGCACACACAACCAAACACCTTTGGTGAGACAGGGAAAAGAAGAGCTTCAGGTCTGAGAATTTGAATGGGAATACGATCCCCCACCGAGGTTGAAGGCATACGGTTTATTAGATATCCCGCAGTTAGAACCGCATCTCCCCAGTAAGATGCAGGCATATTAGACTAAATCATAAGGCAACGGGCAATATTTAGAATGTGTCTATGCTTACGCTCCGCTACTCCATTCTGTTGCGAGGTATGAGGACAAGAAGTCTGAGGTTGGATCCCAAGGTTTTTGTAAAATTGTAATAAGTCAGAGGATTTGAATTCAAGAGCATTGTCAGTGCAAACAACTTTGACGCAAGAATTAAACTGAGTTTTATTTCAATAATCAAGGATTTAAGAATAATGGGGCCTTCAACCCTATCTTTTAACAAGAATACCCAAGATAATCTGGAAAAATCATATACAATGACTAAATAATAACGACACTTAGAACGACTAAGAATTCTACTTGGACCCCAAACATCAACATGAAGAAGATCAAACAAATTTTGACTTAGAGGACTCTGACTGGACGGAAATGAACTCCTATGATGCTTCCCAAGCTGACATGCTTCACACATTAGAGTAGTGGACGACGAGATGTGAGGAATAACTCTACGCAATTTAAGCAACGGAAGATGGCCAAGACGATGATGCCAAAGCAGCGGACTAGAAGAGGACTCAAATGCAGAATGAACAGATCCAACCGGTCGATGTAACCGGTCGATGTAGATAGTAGACTCCACCTTCCTCATAGCCTCCACCAATCGTCTTCCCCGTCAGCAAGTCCTGAAATGTGCAACAGGCAGGATCAAATATTACTCGACAATTCAATTCTTTTGCAACACGACTAATAGATAACAAATTTTAAGGGAATGGAGGGGCATGAAGAACATTTGATAACTGAAGAGTAGGGGAGATGGAGATATTTTCCTGGCCAACAATGGGAGAAGAACTTCCATCGACAAAAGCCACATTTTTATGGTTAGCAACACTATTCAAATTGGAAAAATTATAGGCATTTTCACACAAATGTCGAGATGCCGTGAATCAATAATCCACCTACTACCTTGGCAAGATAAATTATCACCTGCAGAACATGCAACATCAGCCACAGGAGAACTAGAGAGACGATGTGGCAACAAATCATCATACTCAGTACGAGTGAGTGTAACCGAATCACTAGGAGGAACGGCGGGAGACTCGGGTTTGGCAACTTGAGCTGTAGGAACAACTTTAGCTGAATGTGCAGGAGGTCGCCCATTCTTGTCAAAGCATCTATCTTCTAAATGCCCAAATCTCCCGCAGTAGGTACACTGAAGTTTGCCACGTCCTCCTGTGCCTCGACCACGTCCCCGACCTCGTGTATTAGGAATAAAACCTCAGCCTCGGCCATAGGAGACAGACAGAGCAGAGGTTTGTGAGTCCGACTGGGATGAAGGAAGAGACATCACAAGCCTGCTCATCCGGTTATATGCCTCGGAAAGAGTGGGAACATCAGATTCCGTCAATATCTGAACTTTGGCAACTGAGAATTCAGTTGACAGGCCAATAAGGAACCGCGCGACCATGGTGTGCTCCTGGTGTAACCTTTGTTTATCACAACATAATGGTCTATGTGCATTTAGTCTCTCAAACGCTGCTTTCACAGAGGCATAGTACTGGGCTAGAGTTTGCTCTCCTTGCTGCAATTGATAGATCTCTTGTTCCACTTGAAGAATACGACTTACATTAGTTTCTTGTGAGTAAGTATCTCACAAATTATCCCACATTTGTTTTGCAGTTGTGTAATAAATTAGCCCATCAACGACAAAAGGTTACACATTGTTCATAATCCACGACATGACTATATCATTGTCCTCTTCCCATGTCGCATATTTTCCAATTTTGTCTTTAGGCTCACTTTCTAACAAAATATGTTTTCTGCGATGCTCTCAGACAGACATCATGAACGTACGAGACCATCTAGCATAGTTGGTCTCATCGAGTTTTACGGATGATCCATAGGAGAATGGATTAGCAAAAGCCTTATAATCAGTCGCTAAGTCCTTTAATTCTGTTTTCTGCGTTTCAGCCATGAGATTGGGCTGTAGATGTGTTCCACTTCACAGACACTCATACACACACACAGTTTGCTGCAACAACTATATATCTGACCAATCACCGATATGCAACTTTAACACTAATAGATCTGATCAGATTTAAGAGACGCTGATCCGATCTGGTTTTTCACACCGATCTGCAACATTCAACACTAATAGGTCTGATCAGATTTAAGAGACGCTGATCAGATCTGATTTTCCACACGATCGACAACTTCTATTGTCTTATTAAAAACACCACCCACAAACACTTCCATCGACCTAACATATCTGATTTAGATCACAAAGGGGAAGGCTGCGACACACAACATGAAACCCACAACCACGACAAGTAGATTATAATCACCCAAAACTGAACGCAGACTTGAATCATAAAAAACTGTCTCATTCAACCTCAGATCGACACCCAGATCTGAACGCATAATTAAAAAAGACTGTATCATACCACACCAGATCGACTCCAAGCAGCGACTGCAACCTTTGTTTAATATTTGTTTTGTTTTTTTTTGTTTACATACCCGATGACCACGACGCAGAAATCACATGCTTGCATCCATCGACTGGCCTCCACACTGATGTCGACAACAAATCTATCCTCTACGACACACCAAGAACAAAGCCTGCTCCCACGCATAAACCTAGTTGCTACAGATGAGTTGAGCAACTAGGTTGCTGCCTTCAAAGGAGGAGGAACTTGATCAGATCACACGCTCAGATATGCAACCTGCTTTGATACCATGTTGTAGTCGGCGGCTAGGGTTTTCAAGCAAAATAGAGAGAGAGAGAGAGAGAGAGAGAGAGAGAGAGAGAGAGAGAGAGAGAGAGAGAGAGAGAGAGAAATAAAAATCGGCTATCACTTAGGACTAATCTCACCTAAATAGAGAGATTAGCCAGCAACAAAGTATGTACAATAATACCCTTAAGAACAATAAGTAAATACCATAGACCCGACCTATTAAATAGTTACCAAACTACCCTTAATTACATAGAAGCGTCGACTGCTTCTCAACAAATACTTTAGGCCCAACCTTCTATTTTTTATGTTATAGAATTTTAACATATGCTAAATAATCTCAAACATGAAAATAACTAAGATTAGGTTTCTTACCAAAACACAATTCATAAGGTGATTTATCAAATTTAGAGTAAGGAATACGATTTAGAAAATATCCAGCAGTAAGTAGAGCCTCTCTCCATAAGTTGAGATGTAGACCCGTATTAAGAAGCATAACATTCATCATTTCTATAAATGTTATGTTTTTTTTTTGCTACACCATTCTGTTTAGGAGTTTTAGGGACAGAGGTTTGATGAATACTACCATTATCTTCACGGAATTTATCAAATTCTCCACCTAAGTATTCACCTCCTCTATCTGTTCTTAAATGTATAATCTTGGTTTTAAATCTATTTTGTACTTCAATAAGATAAAGAAGAAATTTAGAAAATGCTTCAGATTTATGTTTCATCAAATAAACGTAACCGAATTTAGAATAGTCATCTATAAAGGTAATGAAATACCTATTGCCACAACGACTTAAAACATTATCCATTGTACACATATGAATGCACTAATTCAAGTAATTTATAATTCTTTTTTACATTAAGAAATAATAGTCTAGTTATTTAAGTTTGAATGCATGTCTCACATTTATGATTATATTTTATTTTGACATAGCAAGGAAGCATATCAAAATTATTCATATTATGAATGCTACGAGAATTAATGTCTTAATCGTGAATGCCAAAGAAAATATGAGTCAACCATGTAAACAGAAGTAACAAATTCATTTATACTCATCTTAACATTACCACCAATGAAAAATCCTTTGCCTACAAAGATAATCCCTTTGGTCACAGTTATAATCGCAGACTCGATAACAAATTTGAAATTATTTCGTATTAATAGATTTGCAGAGATTAAGTTCTCATGAACTTTTAGAGCATAGTGGACATTTTTAAATGTTAGGACTTTCTCGGAGGTGAACTTAATTTTCACTCTCTTTTCCCAGCACTTTAGTTGAGGAAGAGTTTTTCATAAAGAGATTACATCTCTCCCCCACTACTTCATACGACTTGAACAAGTTCTTGTCATTTTCCATATGAACAGTGCTTTCAGTATCCAGGTACCAGTTCCTATTCGCAACCACCATAAAGGTTTCAGAGATTGCAACAAGCTTCTCCTCTGACTTATTTGGTTTTGGACCAGTCCTCTTATGTTCTCTGCATTCTCTAGCAAAATGGTATCGTTTGTTTTTTTTCTCTTTCACAAAATTCTTTTTGTTTCTCTGGGTTTTCGTGATTTTGCCACCTTTGTTACTAATAATATTCACTTTGGGATAACCCGCTTTAAGATTTAAATTCTTTTTGTCACGAAGATGAGTCTCCTCTTCAATTCGGATGTCCTTAAGAAGACCATCTAGAGTAATTTTTTCATTTTTATGTTTTAAGTGATTTCTAAATTCTTTCCAGGAATCAGGTAGTTCTCCAACGATGACTACAACTTGAAAGTCATCAAGATACATATCTTCTCCCTTGATCTTATAAGCCAATATTTGCATCTCATGAATTTGATCAAATACATGCTTATCATTAACAATAGAAAAATTAACATACTGGTTTTATTTCCAGTGTCTTTTGCATTGTACTTGATTTACAGAGCATTCCATAACTCTTTAGCCAACTCCAAAAGAGAATACAGGTCAAACAAAGAATCAACTAAAGTATTCAAGATATACCCTTTGTATCGGTAGTTGTCTATGTGACACTTCTTTTTCTCTCTTTCTTTTGTTCTTTTGTCTCAACTTTTTCAATAACAACAGTGGGGCAGGACTTTTTGAGGGCATAGTCGATGTGCAACTCAGATAACAGGAAGGAGACCTTCGATTGCCACCGCTTGAAGTTTGACCCATCAAATTGATCAAGCTTCTCAAGGTCATTGCTCAGCAGATTGATGGAGTTGAATGTCGAATTAGAGGCCATATTGAAGTTCTAAAATTGTTGGTACAAATAGTAGCCAAAAATAGGATTTCGAAAAAACGAGATCCTAATCATAGATGCACGTTCTTAAGATCGCTATCTTTAGAACTTCAATCACCCATTTCGGGATTTTCGAAGATGTGAAAAGAATTTGTTTGCAACTGAGTTCCAAGGATACAACTAGGCTTGGACCTCAAGAGCATCACTGCTTCGCAAGATCAGGTGACCTCTCCCACGTGAACTTAGCAAGCCAAAACGAGAGCAAAAGAATAGACAAAGAGAAAACTTGAGAATCAGAAAATCTGATGAACCAAAAAATGAAGAGATTTATAGACTTTTGGAAGGCCAACACATTTTTTGTGATAAATGAAATTAAAGGCCATAAATCCAACATTTGAAAATTTAACAAAAATGACCCTGAATGGTCACCGTCCTTTGACAAACGGTCAAGGATATCTCAAACCGTCCAACAGTCACAACGCCCCATAAACACCATATAAATGCCTTTTTAAAGTCTTTCAAATGGCCAAACCAATCGAGAAAACAGAAGGTCAAAGATGGCTTGGTTAAATACTACAGCGTGGTCAAAGCGGACCTCGACGCCTCGCGCCGCTACAAGCGTGCAAAGTGCAAAATGTATCATCAAAACACCACATTGTGCCTCAAGCGCCGTTGCGCACACACGCGTGCATCCATTCTTGTGTGAACGGTGCGTATGTTCTTGCGCGAATCACAACAATGTCCACAAGCCACCTTATGATCCAAGGGTTTCCAAACTATAGGATAAAGAGCAAAGACTCTATTTAAACCACCATAAATATTTCACCTTCTTAGATATGGGACTAAACTTTTTCAAAGTACTTTTGGCGGAAAGCAATAAAGCACCAACACTTTATAAAATAAGGAATATTTTGAAACTTTTTCCAACAGGAACATAGCGTGATCTATGCATGAGAATTTTTACTTTTCTGAGAGGGGATAGATTCTACACTCCGCATCTTTCTCTCCAATGTGCGACAATTCTTTGAGTGAGTGCTGCCTATTTTAGAATTCTTGTCATATTATGTCCATGTAGAGTGCTCCATCTAAGTGCATGTAAATCCTCTACCTTTCATACGTCTTGTATGATTAAAAGAATGGACCACAATGCCATTAATAAGCTGTTAAGCTGGCATCTTGTTATGGAAGTCCAGTGTTAAAAAAAACTACAAGCTTATGTTCTGATTAATGTCAATGCTTTTACTGCTAACTGATGTTAGCTATTGTCCTCATATCATCTAAAGGTTTTTTAATATTATCATCTTTTCTGATTGCAGTTTGTCCACTGGTTTTCCCAACAATGAAAAATGTTTCAAAAGACTGTGGAGGCATGATTGGAAAACAAACCGCTTGCTGTAAGGCATTGGCGAACTACGTATCTCATTTGCAGAGGCAAAGTTTCATTACAAACTTGCAAGCATTAAATTGTGCCACACTGCTTGGCACACAGTTGCAGAAAGCAAACATCACTAATGACATCTATGATTTGTGCCATATAACCCTTAAAGATTTCTCTCTTCAAGGTTAGATATCATAGGCCATCTACAAGGAAGTATTTCTCTGGCCATATTTTTGGTGGATTCTTGTTTCTTTATGGCTATAAACTTTAGGCTGTTTCAATGTACTGATTTGTCATTGTATTTTGGTGTCTGGTCGTGATGCTGGCTACAATTGGGTCTTCAATTGTCCGTGCAGTTGGATCACAAGGTAAGGCAAAAGATTCTACATGAGAAAGTTCACTATGGGAACTATTCATGAATTTTGAATTGGACATGGTAGTGGTCTTTAGTAGTATCACACACGTCACATAGGTGTGGATGCAGATGCAGATATGGGTGCGGAGGATGCGACATGGCAATTTCAAAAAACTTTGGGTGTGGGTCTGCTTATATATATATATATAGGGTTAATATTTGGTGCTACACCAAATTATATAGAACTATTGAACTGTAAATCATAGGTTCAAACTTTATCAACTCAATCTGACCATATGGATGTGTTCAGGAAGGATTTTTTGCTAAGGATCAAAACTTGGATAGTGTTATTTTGATCCAAAAATATGATTTTTTGAGTTATGAAATTTTAGTGCATTATGGACCGTTAATTTTTGAAGCCCTTAAAAAACCCGCTTATGTGTCACAATCATATGTTTCAAAACTCATTTCCCACTAAACAAACATTGTATATCACATCCATAAGATTTAATTTACAAAAAGACATCTAAAACCTATGATTTTTAGCTCAATAGTTCCATATAATTTGGTGCCTTCATCAACAGTAAATATTAACCCATATCTATCTATCTATCTATCTATCTATCTATATATATATATATATATATATATATATATATATATATATATCAGACAGAAATGAACCTTCATGCGGTTGACATCATCTGACACAAAGGAAGCCCTGTCCAAGTGTTGCACCCACATCGGTGTGTGTGCCATACAGGTGCATTGCACTTTTAGAAGTGTTCATCATGCATAGACACACATGCACACATATAAACAGGTACGTATATATTTATTCTCTATTTAGTTTTCGTATTTGAATTATGAGGTATATTTTGGTCCTCCTGGAAGGACTGATATTCTCCTTTTTCCTCTTTGAATTACGAGGTATATTTTGGTCCTCCTAGAAGGACTGATATTCTCCTTCCTTTTTGGTCCTCCAAGGCAAAAGCTGGTCGACGCAGTATCTAAATTGTTGGGGATGCCAAACCTCTAAATTAATTGAGTTGGGGGATGAGAAGGTTAGAGTTTGGATGGTTGATGAAACCATACTTTTAACACTTTCTTCTAATGAGGCTGGATGATGCCACTTTTTCTGGTTCCCAGCGCTTCAGCAATGTCCAAATTGTGCCAGAAAATTATAATAAATAAATTGATTCTTCCAGCAGGCCAGAAGGAACCAGACATTTTCCAATACTCATATGTCTGTGTGTTCACTGTTGTCACCAATAACAATCTCAGCTGTCCTTTTGAGGCAATTTTTGTGATATTATGGGATTTCTTGTAAGTCTTGAGGAGTTCTCTGCATTAATAAGATAAAAAAATACAAAAGAATGCAAAAATAGATTTTGGCATTTTTTCGAAGCGTATAAGAAGCTAGACAAAGAAAATACATTAAAACCATTGTTCATTCCTAGAATACAGCTAATAATTGTGTCATTTACTTGTTATAAAATTACTTAAATGCCCATGGTGGTGAGAGTCAATGCATAAAACTCTGATGTCATCGTGGAATTTGTTATGGATATAAATTTGTAGTGAACTTGTTAACATCCATTATGGCTATGGAAGTTAACAACTTTTGTAGTTTGTGTGTGTGTACCATGAAATGAATTTTCTCTTTTCTGAGTCCTTATTGCATTTTCTTCCATTTGTCTTAGAATCAGGTTGCCTGTTACCAAGCTTGCCTTCAGATGCAGCACTTGACCACACTTCAGGAATCAGTTTCACGTGCGATCTGAATGACAATATTGCTGCTCCATGGCCATCAGCTTCTTTAGTATCAATATCTTCATGCAATAAATGTATGCTCCTCTTTGATTTTTCTTTTACAGTTTATCTTTAAGCATATCTTAGTATCTGTTTTATTTTATAGATTTTTTCAGCACAACTTACGGGTAACTACCTAGGATTGTAAGACCTCATCTTTCTATAGGTTAGCAGTATTTGGAATTCCTCAGTGACTAAATACCTCTTATTTGGGTATTTTAATAGGCATTCTTTTGCAATACGTAAGTATTCTTTCTGCAGGCGCATGCCAGTGAGATTGTCAGGGCCTTTGGGATTGTTGCATGATTGTATTGACTTTTCTTTGTCAAAATAAGTAACCATGAAAGGTGCTTTTATTTTGCCTTTCTAACTTGACAATAAAGCTTCGTACATCTTTTCTGCCTGTCTTCAAAATGGCAACTCTTAAAGTTGATGTGCATGTGTGTGGTGTATATAGGGGGAAAACCCCTCTTGTATTTCAAGCACTCTCTCAATAAAATCTATATATTGTTTATTCTTTCTCTCTTGCCCATAAGTGGCATTGTGATTGTGTTTGTATCTTGACCCATAAGTGGTCTTTGTTTGTGTGTGTTGTACTTGCCCTTAAGAGGCATTTGCTTGTGTTTTTTTGTATTCCATAAGGAGAATCCATTCAAGTATATGTGAAGGAGGAACGAGAGATCGTGAACTTCATTGCCTTGAGAAGCGTGTCTTCATCTTCATTGTCCCTTCTTTTTCTCTTCTCTCTCTACATCTTATCTTCTATTCTTTTGTGGTGCGATGGTCGAAAAGGAAGTGGTTATAGTTGTTCCTATCAAATTTTATGGGAAAAACTATAATATGTGGGACACTGCTATTAAGCGGATCTTGATTGACAAAGATTTGTAGGAATATGTTGATGGTTCTCTATCAGAACCTCAACCTATTCTCACTAAATCTATTTGAGGAGAGGATGGTGTTAACAAAGAAGAACCCCTTAAGGGAAATGACTCTCTTGGATTAAAAAAAAGGCCTTTTAAGGCATGAGAAATGGGACATGCAAAGGTTTTCTCCCTATTTATGGGAAGTATGTGTGAAGAACCGTGCCGTAATATATTATAATATGAGAGGGCTGATGAAACATGGGTTTTTATCAAACAAACCTACATTCAAAATGATGCCGCCCATAAATGGGAATTGCAAGACAAAATTCATAATGGTAAACAAGGAGAGAAAGGTGTTAGAGAGTACTATGGGACTCTCAAAAGTCTTTGGGACCAAATGACCAAAATAGAGCCTATTTGGGATACCCTTGAAGATGCTTGTCGTAGGAAAAATCAAATTCTTAGTTCGGGCTTATGAGAGGGCTTAAACCTGAATTTGAATATGTTCGAGTTTCAATTATCCACTGAAAGCAAGAGGAACTTCCTTCTTTGCATGAGATTTTAGCCCAAGTATGCATAAAAGAAACAAGGCTAAAATCTATAACTGAATATAAGGAAACCAAGGACAATGTACTAGCAATACCTAGACTCAGTGCCAATACTTATTCCTATAAGCCTCCTCACTTGTACAAGAATAATTCTTGGAGGCGAAGGAGCAATGATAGGAGGTATGATGGAAAAAAATTATTTGTCATAACCCTGGATAACCAGGGCACATCAAATCTTATTGCCCTGAATTAAAAAAGGATACAAAAAGAGTAGCTATCATAGAACTTTCTCAAGAAAACAATAAAGCCTCCAACTCCAATTATAAAGGCATGTTTTCGGAAGCTCTACAACCACTCCTCAAAGGCTCATCCTCCTTAACCGGTGTCGCGGTCTCCTCTTCCTCACCTCCCGGTAAGATTTCTTAGCTCATAGATTCTGGTGTCTCATTTCATATGACCCCTAATAGTTTTGTGCTCTCTGATTGTATTTTTAATTCAAGTAGATCTAATGTTTTTACCACAGATAAATTCTCTCTTGAAATAAAAGGAATTAGAAAATTTTTAAATTCTTCAAAATTTTCTATTTCAAAAGTCAGAATTGTTCCAAAACTTAACTGAAATCTTCTTTCAATTTTCCAAATATTCGACTATGGTTGTAAGGTCTCCTTCACATCTAATGCTATTTAATACAAGATTTTTAGTCCGGCAAGCAGATTGGGGAAGAACATAGAAAAAATCTCTACTACATGGACCGGTTGATCATTCCCAAAGATTCTTTTTGCTTCAATATACAAAAATTGGATATTTTTCTATGGCATCAAAGATTAGGTCATCCTACCATTTCTAAATTATCCAATGTATCTCATTTGAAAAAATTTTGTAATGAAAAAAATCCAATGTTCTGACTGTATTCTGGGGAAAATGAAAGTCATTTCTTATCAAAAGAGGACTTTTGTTGCCTCCAAACCACTTGAATTAATACATTCAGATGTTTGGGGTCCTGCTCCTATTGCCTCTAAGGGAGGATTTACTTATTATGTGGTATTTGTGGATGATTATTCTCGTTTCACTTGGATTTTCTTTCTTAGGCATAAATATGAAGTTTTTGAAACTTTTCATAACCTTGTTAAGAATCTTCTTAAAATCAATATTTTTATATTTGGTCTGATTCAGGGTGAGAATATATATCAAAAGATTTTAAAAATTATTTGAAAAATCATGGCATTTTACATCAAAGATCTTGTGTAAATACGCCTCAACAAAATGGTTTGACCGAAAGGAAACACAGACATATAGTGGAAACCACTAGAACCTTGCTTATATGTAAACATGTTCCAAAATACTTTTGGGTTGAAGTTACACTTTGGTTTATCTCATAAATATACTTCCTTCAACCAAACTTCAAAATATTTCTTCCTATAAGAAACTTTATAAAATTACCGCTGACTATTTCAAAATAAGGACTTTTGAATGTAAATGTTTTGTCCATACAAACAAAAATGATAAACTTTCACCAAGATTCATTCCTTGTGTTTTTCTTGGTTATGGAGAAACCCAAAAAGGATTTAGATGTTATGATTTTAAACATGATAAACTCTATATATCAAGGAATGTTACCTTTATAGAGCAAGAAAGTTTCTTTGATTTAAATATGCCTATTAAAGAAAATAATGATTACTCTTTTCTTTAATTATTTCTTAAATGTAATGATGATATATTAAACAACAATGATGTTAATGATGAACCTCGATCCAGCATCCAGTACGATGAGTCTAATGACATTAACGATGAACCTCTAGTTATCTAATATGAAAGAAGAACGGGTGATAGACATCCAAATGTCTTAGAGCAATATTTTAGCATAGAACCAAGCACTCTTAGAAAATCCACCAGAATACATAGGCCTCTAGATAGATTTGTATCCTATGAAAACTTTTCTCTTCAATATAGAGTTTGTCTAGCTAAGATATTTTCTTACTTTAAACCCTGCTTATACAACGAGGCCAAAAATTGTCTTAAATGGACAAGTGCTATGAATGATGAAATACAAGCCTTAAAAAAATAAAAAACCTAAGATATAAGAAGTTTTCTCATGGAAAGAAGACAATAGGTCGTAGATGGGTGTTTAAAATTAAAACCAAGAGTGATAGAACTTTAGAGAGACATAAGGCTAGACTAGTGTTAGGCTCTGACTGTTAAAATGTAAAACTGTACATATATGTATATATAATAATATTATATATATATATATATAAATACATTTTTAATTTCTTTCTTTTCTGTATTTTTTTTTCTTTATTTTTATTTTTTGTCTTTATGTCATCTAGTTCAGTTTGAACTAGAATGACTGTTGCTAGTCAAGTCCTGTCCAGACTTGACTAGCAATAGAGCTGTTGGACTGACACAGTCCAACAGCTCTTAATAGAGCTGTTGGACTGACACATTCCAACAGCTCTAAATAGAGCTGTTGGACTGTGCCCAACAGCTCTATTGAGTCCTCTTTCAGCTGTGTATATAAAGGGGTGCAGCCCCTCTTGTATTTTACTCCAATGCTTCTTAAGCAATTGGTTTTTCATATCAATAAAGAATACATTTTTATTTTTATTTTGTTTCCAGTTATACCCTTTTTAAGGGTTATGCTTTAGTGTCATTCTTGACACTTGCTCTTGTTAATCAAAGCTCGTGTTTCGAAGATCCCCATTTCATTTCATGGTATCAGAGCCGCGGAAGTACTAAATCTTGAGGAAAAGCTGCCTCGGTTTCCGTGCCCGTTTGCAAAAGTGTTCGCCACTTGAAGAGAAGTGTTTTATCACTTCATTGGAGAAGATTTCACATCTTGTTGTATTGTTTTTTTTTCTTTCTTTCTCATTTTCCTTCTTGTTTCTCTTCTATCCCTATTCTTTCTCTCCTTGTAATCGATGGATGACAATGATAAAGTCACCATCATGCCTATGAAACTAAGCGATACGAACTATGTAACATGGGCTTCAATCATGAAGCACCATATATGGGGAAAAGGCTTATGGGGGATTGTGGATGGTTCCGATTCGGAACCTAAGCTATCTCTTACTAAAAAGGAGGGAGATAAAGATGTCCCTCTATCGGAAGAAGAGAAAATCAAGGCTATTGCCTCATACGAGAAGAAATGGAAAGAATGGAGAATATCTCATGCGAAGATAATGTCATGGCTTATCAATAGCGTTGACATTAAAAAATGCTCAAGTCTTGCCAAATTTGATCATGCCGATAAGGCATGGGAATACCTTAAGAATATGTATTCCCTTAAAGATATTGCACACGTGTGCAACCTCCAAGAAAAAGTTCGAATGATGACACAAGGAGACAAAACTATTCGTGAATATTACAATGGGTTGTCCGAACTTTGGGAAGAACTTTCCCTTTTAGAACCAAAGTGGCATTGTGCCGAAGACATCGAGCTTCGTCAGAAACAACTCGATGTTGAACATTTTTACCAGTTTATCACTGGATTAAGGCCGGAATTTGAAACCACTAAATCGGCCCTACTTCACCGGGGAAAAATTCCTTCTATTGTTGAAACTATTGAAGAGTTAACAATGGAAGAAAATCGTCTCCGGAAAGGTTCTTTAAAAATTGAAGATGATTCCGTTTTAGCCGTGTCTAGACCAGGGAATCATGTTCGATCATATAGGCCTCCTCACTTTAACCGACAAAATGGTGACTATGATAAGAAGAAAGTTATTTGTCATCACTGTCATGAACCGGGACACTACAGGTCACAATGTCCCAAACTTAAGGAGCTGAGAGAAAAAAGAGCTGCAATTGCTGGATCGGAGCCTAAAGATCAGGATGCACCAGTTTCCCTGGCCCAACTAATGGAGATCCTTCAGCCTCTCATCAAAGGTGCCTCTTCCTCATCTGAAGCTTCAACCGGCGCAGCAGCCTCATCTTTTTCTGATTTAGGTAAAATTTCTTGGCTTCTTGACTCTGGTGCATCTTTTCATATGACCCCAAATAATCAAAGTCTATCCAAATGTGTTAAAAATAAAACAAGTGTGTCAAAGGTCTTTACTGCTGATGGGACTTCTCTTGAAATAGAAGGAATAGGAGATTTTGAAAAAATTTATAAAACAAAAATTTTTTTTATTCCAGAAATTAGACATGTTCCCAAATTAAATTTAAATCTTTTATCTGTATCTCAAATTTCTGATTATGGGTGTAATATTTCTTTTTCTTCTCATGGTTGTTGGGTACAGGATCGCCAGTCAGGCAAGCTGATTGGGGAAGGCCATAGAGAAGGAGGACTCTATTACATGGATTTTTTGGAAATGCCGAAGAAAGCTTTTTGTTATAATATTCAAAAAATAGAGTTGGAACTGTGGCATAAGAGACTTGGTCACCCACATATAGCCAAAATCCAACATTTTCCAAATCTAGGGAAATTTTGTAACTCTGAATCATTTGATTGTAAAGATTGTATTCTCGGCAAAATGAAAAGATTACCATTTCAGAACAGAACCTTTTTCTCTTCAAGACCACTTGAATTAATACACTCGGATGTTTGGGGTCCTGCACCAGTAATTTCTAAAGGAGGATTTGTTTACTATGTTATTTTTGTCGATGATTTCTCCTGACATACGTGGATGTACTTTCTCAAACATAAGTCTGAAGTATTTTCATACTTTCAAACTTTTCATAATATGGTTAAAAACAAATTTCAAAATGATATTACTATTTTTCGCACAGATTCAGGGGGAGAGTTTTTATCCACAGATTTTCAAAATTATCTTAAATTGCATGGCATCACACATCAAAGATCTTGTCCTTATACACCTCAACAAAATGGACTGGCAGAACGAAAACATCGCCATATTATAGAAACCACTAGAACTTTATTAATAGCAAATCAAGTCCCTAAAGACTTTTGGGCAGATGTTGCCTTAACTGCCACCTATCTCATTAATAGGATGCCATCTTCTTCGTTACAAAATATCACTCCCATTGAAAAACTTATGAACATTTCTCCAGACTACTCTAGATTAAGAATATTTGGGTGCAAATGTTTCATATTTACTGACAAAAATGATAAACTTTCCCCTCGTGCGATTCCCTGTGCCTTTTTAGGATATGCTGAAAACCAGAAAGGTTATAGATGTTTTGACTTCAAAAATAATAAACTATATGTGTCTAAAAATGTTTCCTTTCTTGAAAAGGAGAGCTTCTTTGATTTTAGAAAATTAAAAGACGTCACTGAGTACTCCTTTTTGCTAGATCTAACATCAACATCTGATGAATATGACCTTGATTGTAACTTTGATGATGACCCAAGAATTATTGATCTTAATGTTGAAAATGAAGAAGTTCATAGAGATACTAGTATTCAATATTCCAGGCGACAAGAGTCTAATACTCCATGTGCACTTGAGAAATATTCTAACATTCCAACTAGACAATCATCCCGAATCTCGAGGCCTCCAGAAAAGTTTGTATCATACGAGTCTTTCTCACCCACATATAGGGCAGTTATTGCATTAATTCACTCATATGAAGAACCATCCACATATTTTCAAGCAAAAAATGATATCAAATGGATAGAAGCCATGAAAGTTGAATTAGATGTACTTGAAAAGGCTTCTACATGGAATATTCAAGATCTTCCTCCAGGGAAGAAAACTATAGGATGTCGATGGGTTTATAAAATTAAAACCAAGAGTGATGGTACTCTTGAAAGATATAAAGCCCGTTTAGTAGCCAAAGGTTATGCCCAAGAATATGGGATTGATTATGAAGAAACCTTTGCTCCGGTGGCTCGTATGACTACTGTCCGAACCTTAATTGCCTTAGCTTCTATCAAAAAATGGTCTATTTTTCAAATGGATGTCAAAAATGCTTTTTTAAATGGAAAGCTAGTTGAAGAAGTATATATGGAACCCCCTCCTGGTCTAAGTATTCCTAAGGGTAAAGTCCTTCGCTTAGAAAAAGCTCTTTATGGACTTAAACAAGCACCAAAAGCTTGGTATGATAGGTTTAGTCGTGTTATGATTGATATTGGTTTTCAATTCTGTTTAACTGACACTGCTTTGTTTATTAAGAATTCTGATGCAGGGATCATTGTGCTTCTTCTCTATGTGGATGATATGATCATCACCGGAAGCGATAAACAGGGAGTTGAAACAATCAAAACACTTCTTAAATCTCATTTTGAAATGACTGATTTGGGCTTGTTGAGATATTTTTTAGGCATTGAAGTTGCTTATTCTCCTAGAGGATATTTATTATCTCAGACTAAATTTGCTTTTGATATTGTTTTCAGGTCTGGTATTACTGATGATAAGAAAGTTGACACTCCAGAAGTTGTTAATGTTAAAATGAAGATTGATGATGGAGAACTTCTTGCAGACCCTACTCCTTACAGACAGCTTGTCGGGGCACTTTCCTATCTATCCATTACCAGACCAGATATAGCACATGTTGTTCATACAGCAAGTCAATTTCAACATGCTCCTACTTCTGTTCATATGGGAGCAGTCATGCGTATTATCAGATACATCAAGTCCTCTCTTTCACGAGGACTTTTCTTATCTTCCTCTTCTTCTCTTGATTTAATTGTATATACTGATGCTGATTGGGGAGGTGATCTCAATAACAGACACTCAACCACTGGCTTTTGTGTCTTTTTAGGGGAATCATTAATCTCGTGGAGGTGTAAAAAGCAGCAGAAGGTATCTCTCTCATCCACCGATGCTGAATACAGAGCCATGGCAACCACGACCATGGAAGTAGTTTGGCTCCGACGACTGCTTGCTGACATGGGAGTTGAAGCAACAAAGGCTTCACAAATGTGTTGTGACAACAAAAGTGCGATCTACATTGCCAGTAACAGAACATTCCACGAACGCACCAAACACATCGAAATGGATTGTCACTACGTCAGAGAGGAATATCTACACGGGATAATTGATCTGCCATATGTCACTTCAGAATATCAGTTAGCAGACCTCTTTACAAAGCCTCTCGCTGCTCTCCGATTTCACTTTCTCTTAGACAAACTTTCGCTCATTGTACCGTAAGTTTGAGGGGGAGTGTTAAAATGTAAAACTGTACATATATGTATATATAATAATATTATATTATTATATATATATAAATACATTTTTAATTTCTTTCTTTTCTGTATTTTTTTCCTTTATTTTTATTTTTTGTCTTTATGTCATCTAGTTCAGTTTGAACTAGAATGACTGTTGCTAGTCAAGTCCAGTCCAACAGCTCTTAATAGAGCTGTTGGACTGACACATTCCAACAGCTCTAAATAGAGCTGTTGGACTGTGCCCAACAACTCTATTGAGTCCTCTTTCAGCTGTGTATATAAAGGGGTGCAACCCCTCTTGTATTTTACTCCAATGCTTCTTAAGCAATTGGTTTTTCATATCAATAAAGAATACATTTTTATTTTTATTTTGTTTCCAGTTATACCCTTTTTAAGGGTTATGCTTTAGTGTCATTCTTGACACTTGCTCTTGTTAATCAAAGCTCGTGTTTCGAAGATCCCCATTTCATTTCACTGACTAGGATCGAGCCGCTTACAATCACAAGATTATACACCAAGGCACAATATAGTCGTTTTACTACTCGACACTCGCAGGTGCGATCAGACACTACGCTTGCAGGTGTCGGCAACAAGGGACACACTGCCTCGTCGGCTAGCGCATGCAGGCGCTATCAGCTCAGCCTGGCTTCACACTCAGGGGAGATCTGAATTGCGGAAGACCTGGAACATAAGCTTAGTTCCCAAACTTCGGCGGATCGTCCGATGAAGGAAATGCTCCTGCGGATCGTGCTCCTTGCGATCTAAAATAGAAAAGGAAAGATGAAATGCTAATGAATCAAATTCCGATTGCTAATACTTGTGATTGCACTTAGCTGGAAACTGAATGTCAGTGTTCAAAACCAAGGCTCTGTCACACTGGAGGCTAGATCAGCTCCGGTCGAAAAGTTCCAGCTGCTCGCCGGACTCCACTTCATTGAGCAGTGACTGAATTCACTCGGATGGCGATCGCGGCTTGCAAGAGTACAGGAATCAATTGGAATCTCTATGAAATCCAAACCTCACTAGCAATTACAATGATCAAGACTGAATCAACGAAAGGAGGAAATCTGATTTAGGGAGTTGAGCGAGAAATGGAAGCGGTGAATGAGGATCCTCTAGTAGCCGACGACAAGGCTCAAGAAGCCAAATCCTCTCATCGAGGCAATCTCCAGACTGGAACCAAAAGTCTGTTAAATTATGTAATCTAATCATACAATGTAATATATATATTATATATATATATAAGGTAATACATATACATATATTAATATATATGTATATATATCTACTTATTATATATAAAATATATATTTCTAATTGTTTAGCCGTAGGGGTAGTTTAGTTTTTTTACAACATATTCTTTTTAAAATATGTTTTTGTAATTTCTCCTCTTATTCTTTTTCTTTTTTCTTTTTGTTATTTTTGTAAAAGGTGGAAAGCACCTTGGAGGGGCCCACCATCTAGTCGTTGGGCCCCTTCCAACGGTCACATTTGTGACCGTTGGAAGGGGCTCCAACGGCTAGAGGTGGAGCCTCTCCAAGGACTCCACCTCCTCTATTTAAAGGTGCTCTCCCCTTGTGTATTTTTTCATGCTTTTGGGATTATAGATCAAGCACCTTTTCAGTCTTATGACTCTTGGGTATGCTTTTGCGCATTTGTGAGTTTGTGTTGTGCTCTTTGTGCACAAGTGTTTCAAGTGTTCTTGTTTTGCGTATGTGTACGCATTTGTTTTCAAGAATATTGTAATATTGTTATTAGTATCTTGTAGAAGATACTTTTACATGGTATCAGAGCTTGGTTGAAGAAGGTGGTTCGTGCTTTTATTTATTTTTGAGTGCCTCGAAAAACGTGCTTTCAAGCTATTGGCATTTGAAGTGGATAACCTTCTTCGGGCAATATTTTGAGTCTCTTTTGTTAAGGAAGGCGTGAAAGTTTCTTGAGGTACGTATTGTTTTTCAACTTCTATCCTCTCTAATGGGCGAAAAAGACTCCCATTTCTCTCTTGGCTTCAAATTGAATGACTCAAACTATCATATTTGGGCCGGGAACATGGAAGCTCAAATAAAAGGAAAGGGTCTTTGGGGATACGTTCTTGGTTCTATACCGGAACCCGAACCAAGGATTACTTTGGTAGAGAAAGGCGAAATCAAAATTCTCGAAGGAGAAGAGAGGAACAAAGCTCTTGAGGAATACTCCAAGAAACATGAAGAATGGGAAATGAAAAATTTCAAGATTCTTTCTTGGATGTTTTCATCAGTTGAAACCAAGATAAATGCCAACATTATTAAATTCAAAAAAGCATCGGAAGCTTGGCATTATCTAGAAAAAATGTACACGTCAAGAGACTTGTCACACAATTATTATCTTCAAAAAAAGGCTTTGACCCTTCAACAAAATGAGATGTCCATAAGAGAATACTTTGCGGAATTGTCGTCCATATGGGATGAACTCGCAATGCTTGAGCCTAAGTGGAGTGGAGAAGCTATTGAGCTTCGATACAAACAATTGAAAGAGGACCATTTTTTTAATTTTTGGAATATTTTTAGACCCAAGTTCGAGCAAATTCGGTCCTCTTTCCTTTCCTCCTTTGTTTCCCCCTCTCTTGAAGATGTCATTACAAAGTTAAGTGGGGAGGAAACTCGTATGAACTTTAGCAAAAACAATTCAAGTGTTCTTGCTACTTCAAGTAATGAAGAAAATGAAGGCACTAATGCCGTAACAAGACCGGGGAGCAATTTGAAAACTTATAAGCATCCTCACTTCAAGAATCAAAATTCAATTAGTCAAAGTGTAAAGGAATATAGCAAGCTTACATGTTATTTTTGTAAAGAGCCGGGGTACATTAAACCTATATGCCCAAAATGGAAGAAAATACTTGCTATGACCATGACATCTCAACAAGAGGAATGACCAATATCGTCAAATGGGTCTCTTTCTCTTTATCAAATTATAGAAGCTTTGCAACCTCTTCTCAAGGGAGGACCTTCCGGAGCTGCTATGTCTACCTCTTCACCCTCCGGTAAGATATCTTGGCTTTTAGATTTCGACGCATCTTTTCATATGACTCCAAGTGTTTGCTCCCTTTCCGAATTTTCTAAAAATCCTCTTTCATCTTTTGTCTCAATGGCGGATGGAACACCTCTTGAAATTAAAGGAATAGGAAATTTTGAAAAACAAATTTTTTTTATCCCTAAAATTCGTCTTATACCAAAATTAAATTTAAATTTACTTTCGGTCTCTCAACTCTCGGATCATGGTTGCGATGTAAAATTCACTTCTGATAAATGTTGGATTCAGGATCGCCAGTCTGGGAGATTGATTGGAGAAGGCTCTAGGAGAGTCAAACTCTACTACGTTGACTTTCTTCAAGTTCCCAAGAATCAATTTTGTAATGTTGTTCAAAACAAAGATATTCATGTATGGCATAAAAGACTGGGACATCCCAACATTGTTAAAATCTCTTATTTGCCTTTTATTAAACATCTTTGTAAAGGAGATTTTGTTTGTAATGATTATATTCTTGTGAAAATGAAAAGTCTACCTTTTTCTCAAAGATCCATGTTTTCAACAAAGCCCTTTGAAATTGTTCATTCCGATGTATGGGGACCCGCTTCTGTGATATCTAAAGGAGGATTCTTATATTATGTTATTTTTGTGGATGATTACACTAGGTTTTGTTGGATATACTTTTTTAAACATAAACATGAAGTTTTTTCAATGTTTAAAACGTTTCATATGATGATTTAAAATCAATTTAATGGAAGTTTAAAAATTCTTAGGTTTGACTTTGGTGGTGAATACCTTTCAAATGAATTCAAGAGTTACCTTGAAAGTTATGGTATTATCCATCAGAAATCTTGTTCGAAAACCCCACAACAAAATGGGTTAGCCGAACAAAAGCATAGGCATATTATTGAAACAACTAGAACATTGCTCATTTCGTAAAACATTTCAAAGAAACTATGGGTTGAAGCCGCCCTTACCTCGGTATATCTTATAAACAGACTTCTAGCGAAAAATTTGAGTAAAATTTCTCCTTTTGAAAAGTTGTATGAAAAAGAACCTGATTACAGCAGGTTAAGGGTGTTTGGATGTAAGTGCTTTGTCCTTACAGATAAAAATGATAAGCTTTCCCCAAAGGCCATTCCGTGTGCCTTTCTTGGTTATTTCGAAACCCATAAGGGTTTTCGATGTTATGACATTAAAAATGACAAACTTTATGCTTCCAGAAATGTGAGTTTTTTGGAAAATCTTAGTGGTTTTGAAAGTCCAAAATTACATAATGAAAATGTTGATTATTCTTTTTTGTTTGAACTATTAGCCAAAGATGATGATTCTAGTGATGAGTCAAATCAGAATGACTCAAGTGATATTGATATTGAGGAAATCATTTCTCCGCTTTACTCCTCTCACCAATCTATTGACGAAGGGCCATCTAGAGATCCCATCACCTATACTCATAGAGATAGGAGCACTTTTAGAAGTGCTCTTAAAAGATATGATGATAGTCAAACTATTCCTCAAGGTGAGGAAAATCTTCATAAAATCGAAAGACACAGAAAAGCTCCTTGTAGGTTCATATCATATGATTCTTTTTCACCTAGATATAGAGCATGTCTTAGTGCCATTCACTCCTACATAGAACCTAGAAACTTTGCAGAAGCTAGTAAAAGTCCTGAATGGATAGTTGTGATGGAAAGTGAACTCGAAGCTCTGAAAAAAGCTAAGACATGGGAATTTCAAGTTCTTCCCAAGGGTAAGAAAACAATAGGGTGTAGATGGTTTTTAAAGTTAAAACTAAGAGCGATGAATCTCTTGAGAGATATAAGGCTCGATTGGTTGCCAAGGGTTATAGTCAAGAGTATGGGATTGACTATGAAGAAACTTTTGCGCCTGTGGCCCGAGGTCACTGTTCGATGTCTCATCACTGTTGCATCAATTAACAACTGAAACATCTATCAAATGGATGTTAAGAATGCCTTCCTGAATGATGATTTGAATGAGGAAGTTTATATGGATGCTTCACCTGGAATGGAGACTCCCAAAGGAAAAGTGCTTCGTCTTAGGAAAGCGCTCTATGGCCTAAAACAAGCCCCTAAGGCTTGGTATGATAGGTTTAACTCAGTAATGTTGGAAACTGATTTTTCTTCTTACTTTACTGACATTGCTTTGTTTGTTAGAAAATTCAATGCAGGGATTGTGGTTTTGCTGTTGTATGTGGATGATATGCTCATCATCGGAAGTGATTCTAACGAAGTTAAGGGTATAAAATCAATTTTAAAAGATAAATTTGAAATGTCTGACTTGGGTTTTCTAACTTATTTTTTGGGAATTGAAGTAGCATACTCTCATAGAGGGTATTTCTTATCTCAAACTAAGCTTGCTTTTGAGATCATTGATAGATCAGGTATTACAGATGAAAAGGTTTGTGAAACTTCTACCATAGTGGAAACTAAAATGAAGATTGATGATGATGTTCCTCTTTCGGATCCTACTCTCTACAGACAGCTTGTAGGATCATTGATGTATCTGAGTATTACCAGACCAGATATCTCTTATACTGCAAGTCAGTTTCAGCATGCACCAACATCTGTCTATATGAGTGCTATCTTACAAATCATAAGATACATTAAGGGTACTCCAAACAAGGGAGTTTTTCTATCCTCTTCGTCTAATTTAAAGTTAATTGCTTATACTAACTCTGATTGGGGAGGTGGCCCAAATAACCGTCACTCTACCACTGGTTTTTGTGTTTTCTTAGGAGATTCGCTAATTTCATGGAGATGCAAGAAGCAGCAAAAAGTGTCTCTATCATCAACTGAAGCCGAATATTGTGCCATGACAACTACTACCATGAAAATTGTATGGATTCATCAGTTGCTGGAAGATATAGGGATCACAATCGAAGGACCTACCAAGCTATGCTGTGACAACAAAAGTACAATTTATATTGCTATGAATCACACTTTTCATGAGCGGACCAAACACATAAAGATGGATTGTCACTATGTTCGTGAGGCGTACCTCAAAGGAGTCATTGACCTTCCATATGTTACGTCAGAATATCAGTTGGCGGATTTCTTCACCAAAGCTTTGTGTGCTCTGCGCTTCAACTTCCTTCTTAGCAAACTCTCAGTCATACTGCCCTAAGTTTGAGGGGGGGGGTTAAATTATGTAATCTAATCATGCAATGTAATATATATTATATATATATAAGGTAATACATATACATATATTAATATATATGTATATATATCTACTTATTATATATAAAATATATATTTCTAATTGTTTAGCCGTAGGGGTAGTTTAGTTTTTTTACAACATATTCTTTTTAAAATATGTTTTTGTAATTTCTCCTCTTATTCTTTTTCTTTTTTCTTTTTGTTATTTTTTGTAAAAGGTGGAAAGCACCTTGGAGGGGCCCACCATCTAGTCGTTGGGCCCCTTCCAACGGTCACATTTGTGACCGTTGGAAGGGGCTCCAACGGCTAGAGGTGGAGCCTCTCCAAGGACTCCACCTCCTCTATTTAAAGGTGCTCTCCCCTTGTGTATTTTTTCATGCTTTTGGGATTATAGATCAAGCACCTTTTCAGTCTTATGACTCTTGGGTATGCTTTTGCGCATTTGTGAGTTTGTGTTGTGCTCTTTGTGCACAAGTGTTTCAAGTGTTCTTGTTTTGCATATGTGTACACATTTGTTTCCAAGAATATTGTAATATTGTTATTAGTATCTTGTTGAAGATACTTTTACAAAGTCTTAAGCTTTATTGATGACAAATCACAATTACAGAAACTATTTAAAAACTCAAAATGATCGAATGCCTAAAAACATTATTCAAGCACTATTTAAACTGACTCCAGCTTGGTGCCACAACCGGTTTGGGTGGCCCCAACTTCAAATCCTCTGGCTGACGTCTCTATTCTTACTGCTGAAACCATTAAAACCTTCTTTGAGCACATGCTGAAACTTTATCCTGCCCTCTTAGCTGTTCTGACCGACTTGAGCTGATCGACTGAGCTCCCTTACTGCACTTGGCTCCTGTCATGGGTTTTCGGCTGGTTCTTCATTGCCATCTTTAGTGAGCCTCGCATCAATCCCTCCCTCTTGAGATTGTCCTAGTCCTCTAGGGTGGAAGTCTGGATACCTGTTCTTCATATTATAATCCCACTCTCAAGTGGCGGATGCTTCACCTTCATTGTCCCATTCGATTAGAAAATTTTGAATTTTCCTTATTTCTCTTCGCACCAATTTGGATTTTATAATACTTGTGGGCTGCCTTGTGATAGGCTCTATCACTTCTTCGTTTGGAGGATGCCCATAATATGGCTTTAATCGAGAAACATGAAATACCGGATGGATGCGCACACTTGGAGTTAATTTCAACTTATAGGCTACCTCTCCAATTCTTGCCTTAACTTGGTAAGGACCAAAGTACTTGGGTGAAAGCTTAGTGATGGGGTTTTTGCTTAACGAGAATTGTCCATGAGGGATTCGCTTAAGCCATATCCAATCACCAATTTGAAATTCCCTATCCTTCTTTTGCTTATTGTAAACTTGTTGCATTCTATTTTGAGCATTCTCGATATTTCTTTTTAAGATCCTTAGAATCTCATCTCTTGCCCTCAACTGCTTGTCAATTAAAGATATATTGGTCGTCCCTTCTTCGTATAAAAGAGTTTGAGGAGGAGGTCTTCCATACACTGCTTCATATGGTATCATTCCCGTAGTGGTGTGAAAGGAGGTATTCTAACACCATTCTGCCCATGGTAGATATTTCATCCAATCTTCTTGCTTCTCACTTGTGAAACATCTCAAGTAAGTTTCAAAGAGTTCTATTGACTACCTCAGTCTGCCCATCCGTTTGAGGATGACTTGCCGTGCTAAAACACATTTTGGTGCCCATCAAAGTGAAATATTCCTTCTAAAATCTACTAAGGCCATATCTCTATCACATGTAATGGTCTTAGGCATTCCATATAGTCTAGCCACATTTTGCAAAAAAACTTTTGCCACCATTTTGACTGTATAAGTACTTCGTAAAGGTATAAAGTGAGCACCCTTGGAAAGACGATCTACTACCACAAGAATTACCTCTTTCTTTTGTGAAGATGGTAACTTCTCAATAAAGTCCATACTTAAGTCCGTCCATGTATGTGAGGGTATAGGAAGAGGTTGAAGAAGATCGGAAGGTCTAATTCTTTCATATTTGCTTGCTTGACATATTTGACAATACTTCACATATTTCTTTATATCTTTTTTCATACCGGCCCAATATAGTTCATTTCTCACCCTTTTCCAAGTTTTATGAACTCCTTCGTGACCTCCCACTCTTGAGTCATGAAAATGTTCCAATACCTCTTTGATAAGTGAAGAGTCACAAGGTATAACAATTTTATCCTTGAAAAGTAGTTTGTCTCCCTTTACCATGAAAGAAGGATGATTAGTCGGGTCTTCTCGCAACTCATGTATGATCCTTTGGATCTCTTCATTCTCTATTTGCGCTTGACTAATTTTTCCCATGAAAGAACAAGCAACATTAGAGATGACCAAGAGAGAGTCATCTTCCATTCTTCTTGACAAAGCATCAACAACCATATTTTCTACCCCTTTTTTATACTTGATTTCAAAATCATAACCCATAAGCTTGGTAAGCCACTTTTGTTGGAGAGGAGTAAAAATTCTTTGTTGCAAAAGGTATTTAAGGCTTTGGTGATTCATTTGAATTAGAAAATGCCTTCCAAGTAAGTAAGGCCTCCATTTTTCTAAGGCCAAGACAATAGCAAGGAGTTCTTTTTCATAAGTCGAAAGGCTCTTGCTCCTCCCGAAGATGGCTTTACTCAAATAAGCCAAGGGACGTCGCTCTTGCATGAGCACGACTCCAATCCCAATGTCGCAAGCATCGGTTTCTAAGACAAAGACTTTGTCAAAATTGGGTAAGGCAAGAACCGGTGCCTCTATCATAGCTTGTTTTAGCTTAAGGAAAGCTTGTTCTGCTTCACTATTCCATCATCAAGCATTCTTCTTTAACAAAGCCGTGAGAGGTTGAGCGATGACACCATAATGTCTAATAAATCGGCGATAGTAACCAGTGAGGCCTAAACACCCTCTTAAGGCCTTAATGGTGCGTGGAGTTGGCCAATTTGCCATAACTTCAATTTTTTCCGGATCGGCACTAACTCCTTCACTTTCAACCATGTGTCTAAGGTATGACACACTTACTTGTCCAAAGCTACATTTACTTCGCTTGGCCAAGAAAGTATATTCTCTTAAAATCTTTAACACAATTCATACATGTTTGAGATGGTCCTCTCAACTTGCACTATAAACCAAAATGTCGTCGAAGAAGACTAATACAAACTTCCTTAATAAGGGTCAGAATATGTCATTCATGGTTTTTTAGAATGTAGCCGGAGCATTAGTCAACCCAAATGGCATGACTAAGAATTCATAATGACCATCATGAGTACGGAAGGCGGTCTTATGAATGTCTCCATTTGCCATTCTAATTTGGTGATAACCGGCTCTTAAGTCAAGCTTTGAGAAATATTTGGCACCATACAATTCATCCAACAATTCATCGATGACCGGAATTGGATGCTTGTCTTTGTAAGTCACCTTATTAAGCGCTCTATAATCGATGCAAAAACACCATGAGTTGTCCTTGCGCACAAGGAGAACCGGCGAAGAGTAAGCACTTGAACTTGGGCGAATGATGCCACTCAAAAGCATCTCTTGCACTAATTTTTCAATTTCACCTTTTTGTGCAAAAGCATACCAGTATGGTCTTACACTTATCGGCCCTTGTCCTTCCACAAGCGGAATGCGATGATCTTGGGATCGGGAATGAGGCAACCCTTTAGGTTCTCCAAACACATCTTGGAATGACTCAAGTAAATCATTCATTTCTGACGGAACTTGTTTTTCTAACTTAAGCTCTCCTTTAGATGTAAGTGGTTGGGCCAAACATATAAAAGCCATGTGAATAGCTCGGAAAATTTTTAATGCCTCTTGGCTATCCACAAGTTCTCCCTCCAAAGCGTTATTAGCTTTTAAACTTGTAGGTTTCCCGACTTTGGCGAATGTCATTTCCATACTTGTAAAGTTCCACATGACGCTCCCAAGTGAACGTAACCAACACATTCCGAGCACAACATCGGCTCCATGCTTTAGTAGAACAAATAAGTCCAATTTGAAATGAGAGCCTTGGAGGTTAAGCTCAACATCCGTGCAAAGGTGAGCACACTTGAGGTGGCTCCCATCTCCAATGATAACATCGAACTTTGGATATTCATGAGACTTGAACTCAAGTTTAGACACTAAGTCATCCCTCACAAAGTTGTGGGTAAACCTCGTGTCTATGAGCACTTCCACTTTCTTGCCACTAAGAATACTGGAGACTCTCATAGAATTAGGAGTGGCTTTGCTTCCCAAGGCATAGCAATGGCCAATCGGTCCTTGACTTCCGTCAATTTCCTCTTGGTCCACTTCTTCTAGGGAATCATCATCTTCTAAGTCACTCTCTTCTTCTTGTGGGGTTACAAACAAACACTTGAGTGCCTTGCATTTGTGACCGGGCATCCAATTGCTTTTGCAATTAAAGCATAGCCCCTTCCTGCGTAATTCATCCATCTCTTCTCTCGAAATACGGTCTACCTTAGACTTGGGAGAATCTCTAAACTTGCTTCCCTTGTTAATTGGGGATTTTTGAGAAAACTTGAAATTGGAATTTGAATTCCATGAGCCCTTGCGCGTCCCATGCATCCTATTATATTTTTCTTTAATAATTCGAGCGTGAAGATAACATTCTTTAAGTGACTTGGGATTTTGAGCTAAGAGCTCACGACGTATGTCATCTTTAAGGCCTCCTATGAAAGAGCTCAAGAGTGCTCCTTCGTTCCATTCTTCACATAGGGAACATAAGTCTTCGAATTGAGCTTGATATTCTTGCACGATCCTCATTTGACGAAGTTGTTTCATTTTGACCCCATGGTTGATGAAAGGTGTAGGACCAAATCTTTTGATGATTTCGTTTTCAAGAATTTCCCAAGTTGGATATCCATTCCTTTGATCGAACTATCAGAACCATCTAAGATCCTCGCCCTCAAAGCTCATGATGGCACATCTAACCATGTGCTCCCACCTCACGTTACGACTTATAAAAAACTGTTGTGCCTTATAAAGCCACTCTATGGGGTTTTTTCTCGAAAATATAGGAAAGGGAAGCTTCACCGACCTCGAAAAGTTTGCTTCAAAGTTACTCTCACCATTCCCATATCGCATGGTACGATTATTGTAATTCGCCCTATGGTCATACTCGTCAACTCCATCTTCATTCATATAATTGTCACGCGAAATTCTTTCATTACTTCCCTCATGGAAGAAACACTCATCATGTCCCTCGCGTGTAATGGTCTTACCAACGCGATCAAAGTTATCATCAAATTCCTTGCGTTGCGCACATTGAGGGTATTGCGTGGCTGCTGAGCATCTCGGGTGTTAATATGACCATCGCTATCGTATTCATGGCGCACATCCCATCCGACTCGCGCGGCTCGCGTATCGTAGACGTCACAAGCATCGCGCGCCTCACGTGTGTTGCGCACGTTAATAGCGCCATGCTTGTTCCGCGCGTTACGCGGCTGAAGACGCCACGAGCATCACGCACATTGTGCGTGTTGAGAGCATTGCGAACCTCTCGTGCGCTGCGTGCCTCGAGAGCACCACGCACACCGACGATGCAGCACATGTTAAGGCCGCCGCGCATGGCATAGTCGTCTTGTGCGTCAAAAACACAACCTACGTGTTGTGCATTGCCAGTGTAGTGCGAGTAGTGCGCATCGTCGGCCTTATTATCGTTTCGCGCTTCCTGCATAGGCAGCCTTCCCGGTGTGCGTTGCACATTCTCATTAAAATTTTTACCTGGCAGATTCTGCGCAAGGCTAGCTGATGGCTCGCCTTCGAGGTTGTGGCCTGCAGACTGTGGACTCACAATTGCCGCTTCCGGTTGCAGTTTTTGTTTTCCACTGACGCGCATGTGCAACAACAGCTCGGACATCTTCTCAGCCATGTCCAGCTGTAAAGCCGTCAATTTAGCATCAAACTGATCCATCTTGCTTTCAACGGATGTTGTTTGGGTGATGCCGAGCTCGTGCTTTTCCTCGAAACGTTGTTGTAGGGCGTCCAACACATCTTCTTTGAAGGGCGTATCTTTCGGCAGTATGCTTTGATACCAATTGTTAGGCCCTGACTAGGATCGAGCCACTTACAATCACAAGATTGTACACAAAGGCACAATATAGTCGTTTTACTACTCGGCACTCGCAGGTGCGATCAGAAAATACGCTTGCAGGTGTCGACAACAAGGCACACACTGCCTCGTCGGCTAGCGCACGCAGGAGCTATCAGCTCAGCCTGGCTTCACACTCAAGGGAGATCTAAATTGCGGGAGTTTTGCTAGACCTGGAACATAAGCTTAGTTCCCAGACTCCGACGAATCGTCCGATGAAGGAAATGCTCCAGCGGATCGTGCTCCTTGCGATCTAAAATAGAAAAGGAAAGATGAAATACTAATGAATCAAATTCCGATTGCGAATGCTTGTGATTGCACTTAGCTGGAAACTGAATGTCAGTGTTCAAAACCAAGTCTCTGTCACACTGGAGGCTAGATCAGCTCCAGTCGGAAAGTTCCAGCTGCTCGCCAGACTCCGCTTCATTGAGCAGTGACTGAATTCACTCGGATGACGATCGCGGCTTGCAAGAGTACAAGAATCAGTTGGAATCTCTATGAAATCCAAACCTCACTAGCAATTACGATGATCAAGGCTGAATCAACGAAAGGAGGAAATCTGATTTAGGGAGTTGAGCGAGAAATGGAAGCGGTGAATGAGGATCCTCTAGTAGCCGGCGACAAGGCTTAAGAGGCCAAATCCTCTCATCAAGGCCATCTCCAGACTGGAGCCAAAAGTCTTAAGCTTTATTGATGACAAATCACAATTACAAAAACTGTTTAAAAACTCAAAATGACCGAATGCCTAAAAACATTATTCAAGCACTATTTAAACTGACTCCTGCTTGGCGCCACAACCGGTTTGGGCGGCCCCAGCTTCAAATCCTCTGGCTGACGCCTCTATTCTTGCTGCTGAAACCATTAAAACCTTCTTTGAGCACATGTTGAAACTCTGTCTTGCCCTCTTAGCTGTTCTGACTGACTTGAGCTGATCGACTGAGCTCCCTTACTGCACTTGGCTCCTGTCACGGGTTTTCGGCTGGTTCTTCATTGTCATCTTTAGTGAGCCTCGTATCACTAGTGACCAAGGGATACTGTCAAGAATATGGTATAGATTATTATGAGACTTTTGCTCCAATAGCTAGTATGACTTCTGTCAAAACACTCATAGTTTTAGCTGCCATTAGATGTTGGAATATTTATCAAATGGATGTCAAGAATGACTTTCTCAATGGTGAATTGAAAGAAGAAGTTTATATGAACCCACCACCTGGATATGAAGTTCTTGTTGAAAATGTGCTTTACTTAAGGAAAGCCCTTTATGGTTTGAAACAAGCACCTAAAGCCTGATATGATCATTTTAGTTCTATTATGGTTAAACTAGGTTTTACTTCCTGTTATACTGGCACTGCTATGTTTATTAAGAGATCTGATGCAAGTATTGTTATCCTTCTTTTCTATGTTAACGATATGATCATCATTGGAGGAGACAAACAGAGAGTTAATTTTATTAAAAAAAAATTAAAATAAAGCTTTGAAATGATTGATTTAGGCTTTCTTAGATACTTTTGAGGGATTAAGGTTGCATATTTCGCTCGTGGCTATTTTCTAACTCAATCCAAGTTTGATTCTAAAATCGTAGACACGTCTGAAATTACATATGAGAAAAGGGTGAACATTTCTGAAGTGATAAATGCAAAAATGAAGATAGATGATGGCACACCTCTGGATGATCTTAATCTTTACCGTCGAATGATTGGGGCCCTCACATACTTGACCATTACCAAACTTGATATAGTACATACAACTAGTCAATTTCAGCATTCCCCTACCATTGTGCACATGAGTGACGTTATGCGTATCATTAGATATTTACAAAATTCTGTATCTAAAGGGATTGTTTTGTCTTCCTCCTCCCCATTCAAATTAATTGCTTATATTGACTCTGACTGGGGAGAAGATCCTAATGATAGACACTTAATTACAGGTTTCTGTGTGTTTATAGGTGACCCATTGGTGTCCTGAAAATGCAAGAAATAGCAGAAGGTGTTGTCATCAACCGAACTGAGTATTGTACCATGGCCACCACAACATCTGAAATAGTGTAGTTGAGAAGATTATTGAAAGACATGGGGGTGCATATGAATCACTTTCAAGGTTATGCTGCGACAATAAAAGCGCCATCTACGTAGCCGACAATCACATGTTTCATGAGCGCACCAAACATATTGAAATGGATTGTCACTATGTTCCTGAAGAGTACCTGAAAAAGACTATCATCTTGCCTTATATAGCATTGGAGTTTCACTTGGACGACTTCTTTACGAAAACTCTTCATTCTCTCTGGTTCCATTTTTTGCTTGTCAAACTTTCAGTGATTACACCGTAAGTTTGAAGGGGAGTGATAAATTATATATATATATTTTCTTGATGTAATAAGTAAAACCCATTAAGGGTATTTTAGTCATTTCACCTTATGTAATTAGTTGTGCACATTAGAAGCTATTTTTCTTTTTCTTTTTTCTATTTATTTAACATAATGCCCTTTAGCTAAAAGCTAAGGGCATTATGGTCTAGATCCCATAGATTCGTTGGGACCTCCCCAATGGCTCTATTTCGAGCCGTTGAGGTGGTCCCGATGGCCTCTATGCATGTGTGTGGTGTATATATAGGAGGCAAACCCCTCTTATATTTCAAGGACTCTCTCAATAAATCTATATATTTTTTATGCTCTCTCTTACCCATAAGTGGCATTGTGATTGTGTTTGTATCTTGACCCATAAGTGGTCTTTGTTTGTGTGTGTTGTACTTGCCCATAAGAGGCATTGGTTTGTGTTTCTTTGTATTCCATTACAATTTCATCTATTTAAAATTTTTTCTTATAGTTTTTTTACCATTAATATGCTAGTTTTTTTACCATTAATATGTTTATACTGCAGCAATTTCATTACCAGCACTTCCGGCAGCAACATCTCAGAATGGTAAGCTGTTTTTTCCTTTTCTTCACCATCCCCACTGATCAACATAATTCTTATCAAATTGTATACCATCACGGTGCATCATTCTGTTTGAGATGGTCTTGGATCTGTGTACTAGATTCTGTATGATCATATCCTAGGTGGATTTCTTCCAATAAAGGTCATTGATCCAGAGCATGTTATTATGTCTTCATGCAGTGGAGGAACCGCTTTGGCCTCATTTGGTTGACATGCAAAACCAGGTTTTCAACCTGGTTTTGGGTGTTAAACCAAGTTTTACCTAGGAAACCCATTAGAATATCTATATTGGTTAACATGCCCAAAAAGTTTCGTTCTTGATTGCCTTGCAAAGTTTAAAGAGATCATAATTGCACTCTCTTGCAATGCTGGAAGTAAACACCAATAATGATGTTATGCGTCCTTGTTTTTTCATTCATTCCTCTGTATCATATATTTTAATATTGCTCAACTTTTAGGATAGTGTGGCTGTAGTGTTGTTTCTGTTGATTTATACTGCATGGCAGAGGAGATTTAGTAACTTATAATTTGTGAGGACTGCTGTTTCTATTTTCCCAAAGGATATTCATCTTCACAAATTAATGTGTGCTGCACTGGGATTCTTTTCAATCTGATTTTTTTTTTCATGCTGGAAACATATCTTTATCTTTATCTATGTGCTGATTGTGATAATTTTTTATCTGCCTTTGTTATGTATTCTTCATGTTACAGCTGCCTACTATTTCACTAATGTGTGAAAAATATATAACCTGGATGTAGAAACATTTGAAAAAATGAGACAATTTGGGCATTTCATTCACATGTATATTATTTGGGCTTATGCATGAAGGCATATTCATAGGTAGGGATGTAAACTGTTAGGGTGTAACCGATACCCGACCCAAATCCAAGTCCATTAAGCGGGTTTGGTAGCCAAATCTGAATCTGATTTATAATTTGATCCGGGTTTAGTATTAAGTTTTGCATTCAAACCCGAATCCGACTAAAAACCTGACCCAATTAAGTGTAAATACCGGGTTTTAAGTTAGTCGGATCCGGGTTTGGTTTATCTTTTTCCATCCGAATCCAAATCTGACTCCGAACCCGATTAGGCTAAGCCCGATTAAGTCAGACTTGGTAATGCCTAGATCCGACCCAAATCCGAACCTATGACATCCCTATTCATAGGGCTTGTGCAATCTACCATGCTTGCCTGTAAGACCAGAAGGGCTAGGAAGTGCTTTTTTTTTTTTGAGAGAGAGAGGGGCTATGAAACACTTGAATACAGACTGCACCACACATACTAAAAAAATTCATTCAGTTACATCTAACTTCTGTGTAATTTCTCTTTGACATGTAAACCTGTCTTTATCTCATTTAATAATTTTCAATTCATTTTTGCTTCTTGCACAGGCCAGAGCAGGAAGGCCATGTCCATGTCCTCATTGCTCTTCGCTTCCTTCATGGTTCTTGTGGTGTAATGATTTTCTAAAATTTTTGTGCTCTCTCTCTCTCTCATGCGCGCATGTGCAGCATGCTCAATGGGCACCCACATTGGAGAGATATGCCATCCTCTTTCAGGAGAACTGAGTTCTGTTGTCCATATTGAGTATGGAAGCAGGATGAAATCAGCAATGTAACAATAGGCATCTTGTTGAGTGAAATTTGTTTGGAGATCTCTGG
This sequence comes from Nuphar pumila, assembly GCF_984573655.1. Taxonomy (NCBI): domain Eukaryota; kingdom Viridiplantae; phylum Streptophyta; class Magnoliopsida; order Nymphaeales; family Nymphaeaceae; genus Nuphar; species Nuphar pumila. The sequence continues at coordinate 35,505,675 of NC_143254.1, forward strand.
CTCAGAGCTGCAACCAACCAGCCTTTGTGAATCCATTATGTATTAATAATTTCAAATAATGTGAACTATTATTTCTTTATACCTTCTAATTCAAATGTGCTTTGTAACCTTAGTTGCATTTCTCCTGTCAAGTTTTTAATAAAAGTTTCCAGTGTTATACTGAGAAATGTGGTGTCAAAATTCTCTTTGGTGTCCTTTTCTTTTTGAAACGTTTGTTATTCAAGCGTATGGGACATGACCAAGTTCATGAACTTCATTGCTCTGCTATCAGGAGAAGACGTTTTCCATGAACTCTCAGTATTTATATTATTAGGAGAATCATGGACTTGCCCATATTTTATGTGCATGAGAGGCATGTGTTTCCTGATGAGCATCATAAAGGCGTGGAGAGAGGGGAAAGTGTGTAACTTGGGGATACATGTAAGAAAAGTGATAGTAGGAAATAAAAAATTATAACTTTTTCAACTGTTCTGAAAAGCGATTTTTAAAAAGTTTTTCTAAAAAGTATGATTTTTTATAGGAAAAATTCTTCCACCCTCTAGGTGGAGGAATTTCTTCTAACAAAAACTCTTTTTTTTCTATTAGAGCAACCATTCAACTACAACACATCTCATTCCATGAGCTGCCACAACAAGAGCTTCATCTATCTTTATCTTCCTCCCACCCACCATCATTTTCAGGTCTCTCTCTCTCTGGTGAGGTTGACCCACCCGTCTCTCTCATTTTTTCATTCCATTTTTCTCATGCTATACAAACAAGCAGAATTTTTTCATTTGGAAAAGTTTTAACGAAAAGCAATGTAGCACAACTGGTGGGGCTCGTTACCCCTTAGGTTGAAAACCCAAGTTCAAAACCCCATGTGCACAGATTTTTCTTTAACTCCGCCTATGTATAACTGTTTAGTTCTACACTGCCGGTCCCAAGCCCGGATAAAGGAGGAGGGTTGCGGTAGGCCTCTGACAGCCAACATAAAAACTTTGTCATATCTTATGAAAATGAACCAATATGAGAATTTCGTTGGGGCGTTTCCTACTGAGCGACGCGCTGTACTCTCTAGGCCCGGAGGCAGTGATAAATGGGCAAGGGTTGTTAGGTCGTCACCCAGAAGCGACGCGTCACACCGACGCTCGGGTGTAGTGTCAAATAGGCAAAGGTTCCCTCACTTTGTTGGACGGGTGGGGGTAAAGAAGTTAGTCCAAGACCATAAAATTAGGTTAGCCACTTGGAACATAGGGTCTTTAACTGGTAAGTTGGTAGAGTTAGTAGATGTTATGTGTAGGAGAAAAATTGATATTTTATGTCTTCAAGAGACCAAATGGGTAGGTGAGAAAGCTAAAGTGATAGAACCTTGGGGATATAAGATTTGGTATACAGGAATAAATAGGAATAGGAATGGCGTAGGGATTGTTATGAGTCGTCAGTTTATAGATAATGTAGTTGAGGTCCGTAGGAAGGGTGATAGAATTTTACTTATTAAATTAGTATTAGGTATGGATATTATTAATATTATTAGTCTTTATGCACCTCAAGTAGGTTTAGATGATTCCATTAAGCATCAATTTTGGGAAGATTTAGATGGAGTAGTACAAGGGATATCTTATGGAGAAAAGCTTTTCATCGGCGGTGACCTTAATGGACATGTAGGCATTAGTAGGGATGGATTTGAGAGTATCCATGGAGGCTATGGTATAGGAGAAAAAAATGAAAGTGGAGAAAAGATTTTAGATTTTTGTTTGTCCTATGATATGATCTTAGCAAACACTTGGTTTAGGAAGAGGGAGTCTCACCTAGTATCATTTAAAAGTGGGGTTAATACGAGTCAGATAGATTTTTTCCTACTTAGAAAGAGAGATAGGGGTTGTTGCATCGATTGTAAGGTTATTCCGGGAGAAAGTGTAGCTACACAACATAGAGTCTTAATTTTAGATCTTAGAATTAGACAATGCCGCAAAAGGAATAGACATAGGATAGATTCTAGAATTAAGTGGCGGGCATTGAAAGGAGCTAAACAAGGAATGTTTGTAGAGCAGGTAGTTAAGGAAGCTGATTGGTGTCTTGAGGAGGATTCAGAATCAATGTGGAATAAGATAGCGGGTGGCATGAGAAAAGTGGCTAAGGAGGTATTGGGTGAGTCTATAGGCGGTGCACCACTAGGTAAGGATACATCATGGTGGAACAAGGATGTCAAATTAGCTATTAAGGTTAAAAGAGAGTGTTATAGAAATCTAAGTAAGAGTCGTGATAATGAGAATTTGGAGAAGTATATGATAGCAAAGAAGGAAGCTAAAAAAGTTGTTCAAAACGCGAGGGCTAAGGTATATAAAGAGGTTTATGACAAGTTTGATACCAAAGAAGGCGAGAAGGATATTTATAAGCTTGCAAAAATGAAAGATAGGAAATCGAAGGATTTGGGTATGGTTAGATGTATCAAAGATGAAACGCAAAGGGTTTTAGTCAAAGATGAGGAGATTAAGGAGAGATGGAAAGATTATTTTGATAAGCTATTTAATGATAGTCATGCTCAAGATCTTGGAGACTTCTCCATTCCTTTTCATGAGATTAATCGTGACTTCATGCGCAAGATTCAAAAGAAAGAAATTGCAAAGGCTTTGAAGAAAATGAAATCAAGAAGGGCAGTTGGCCCAGATGGTATACCTATCGAGGCTTGAAAATGCTTGGGAGATAAAGGTTTAGAATGATTGACAAATCTTTTTAACTTGATTTGGCGAACAAATAAGATGCCTAATGAGCGGAGGAAGAGTACTTTGGTGCATTTATATAAGAATAAGGGTGATATACAAGATTGCACAAACTATCGTGGTATAAAACTCATGAGTCATACTATGAAACTTTGGGAGAGGGTGATTGAGTCTAGGTTGAGGAAGGTTGTCATGATATCGGAGAATCAATTTGGTTTTATGCCTGGAAGATCAACTATGAAAGCTATACATCTTCTTAGACAACTTATCGAAAGATATAGAGCGAGGAACAAAGATTTGCATATGGTTTTTATTGATTTAGAGAAGGCATACGATAGAGTACCTAAGGTCGTTCTCTGGTGGACAATGATGAAGAAAGGTGTTTCTCTCAAGTACATTAGTATAATTAAAGATATGTATGAAGGAGTAGTAACCAATGTCCGCACTTGTGGAGGGGTGACAACCAATTTTCCGATAACGGTTGGGTTACATCAAGGATCTGCTTTAAGCCCTTTCCTATTTGCGATAGTGATGGATGAGCTTACGAGATCAATTCAAGAAAATGTACCGTGGTGTATGTTGTTTGCTGATGATATTGTTTTGATTGATGAGTCTAGAGCTGGGGTTAATGCTAAGTTAGAATTATGGAGACAAACATTGGAAGCTAGAGGTTTTAAGTTGAGTAAGAGTAAGACTGAATATATGGAATGTCGGTTTAGTAAGCAACGAAGTAGTGATGGGAGTGTAGCGAAGCTTGGTGAGCAAGAAATACCGGTGAATGATTATTTCAATTATTTGGGATCCATCATTCAAAAGTATGGAGAAATTGATGGAGATGTAAATCATAGGATAAAGGTTGGGTGGATGAAATGGAAAAGTGCAACTGGAGTGCTGTGCGATCGTAGAATGCCATTGCGGTTGAAGGGAAAGTTTTATAGGACGACTATTAGACCCGCTTTACTATATGGTACAGAATGTTGGGCTGCCAAGAGACATCATATTCAAAAAATGAGTGTAGCTGAGATGCGGATGCTTAGATGGATGTGTGAAAATACAATAAAAGATAAGATTCAGAACGAGGAGATACGTAAGAAGGTAGGTGTTGCACCCATTGAAAATAAGATGCGAGAGAATCGTTTACGGTGGTTTGGACATATTCGGCGAAGGCCTAATGATGCTCAGTTAGAAGGTTGGAGAAATGTGAAAATATATTAGTTAAAAGAGGTCGGGGTAGGCCTAGGAAGACTTGGATGGAGATGATAGGAAAGGATATAAATGCTTTGAACCTCACCGAGGGCATGGCATTGGATAGAAATGATTGGAGGAAAATGATTCATGTGGAAGACCCAAAATGAATTTCTTTTTTGGTTCATATCGCTGACCCCAATTGTTTTGGGATGAAGGCGTAATTGTTGTTGTTGTTGTTGTTGTTGTTGGAAAAGTTTTAATGAACTTTTTTATTTTGATTTGAAATTTTTTACAAGTATTTGTATTGTAAGTTTTCCTTTTAATTTGCATTGACTAGTGACAAAGTAATGACAGCTAATATTTATGAAGCTGAATATAGGAAGAGGAAACCAGGAATTCACTTCAATATGAAAATCGAAAAAAAACATGAGGAAAATGATCAATATACAGTTTTGTAATTAACTCAGTTTAAATTAAAGTTGGGTTAACTCCTGTGAAATTTGAACTTAAAATGTCTTCGTTCGATAATGTGACACTACCATCCAGCTATCTCATTTGGCCTCGGAATGTTCTCGTGTTTAGTGACGAAAGTTTAAAAGACAATATAAATCCAGCCAAATTTTCATGAGAAATTGAACTTTTTGTTTTTCCCATGCTTTTATCAGTGAAACATTGCCAAAAATTTACAAGCTCAAAAAATTAGGAACGAAAATATATCAAAAGGAGGAACAAATTAAAAAAAAGAGTGAAAAAATTAAAAAAGGAGCAGAAATATATAAAGGCTAAATAACCCCTTTTTCGGTATGTAACCAATATAAAAGTACATATCGTAATAAAATCACAATATAAAACGATAATATCCAGGTATTTTTGCTGTTTAAAACAGTGACTAAAACATCGAGTTTTTAGCGATATTTTCAAAATATCCCCTATATTTTGTCTTGGGATCAGACCCCTTTAAAAACATGGACCCTTACTCCAAGGCTCTTCTTCAACTCCAGTCAATGAATTGTAAGTAGGGGTCTCAATGGGTCGGGTTCACCCGTACCCAACCCTATAGGGTTCGGGTATGGTGATAATAAGAAGACTATATTAAGACCTGGGTCCGGACTTGAAGGTTGATTAATACATGGATCTGGGTATAGTTTGTGAAATTTTATACTAGACCCGGGCCTGACACGAGTTTTGATTAAGAGCCGCAATTTTTCAATGTTAAAAGGATAAAAAATAGTACCAGGTACGGCCCGGCTGTGGTTAATGTAATTCTTATTGTATCCGGGTATGGTTTCTCTTATGATGGGTCCGATTAGACCCAGGTCCGGACCCGATACAATACCCGAAAATTGAGGCCAGGTCTGGTTCCACCTGGGTCTGAACCAAACCCGACCCGTTGACGCCCCTAATTGTAAGTGGTCCTTATCCAAAGCGCAGCAGGCGTGCTTGCTTTTCTCTCTCTCTCTCTCTCTCTCTCTCTCTCTCGCGTCAAACCCAAAATATTTTAGAATCGGGACGAATAAGGCTGGTGGGGAGGTGGCTTCTGTGTGTCCTGATTCAGCTTTGCCGTCATTCTGAGACAGGTGATCGCATCCACTCACCATTCTGATTGCACCCATATGGAAATTCTTCATCTGTTGTTGATAGCTTGATTGATGGATTGACACCCATAATTCTGAATTATGTTACTATGGATTTTTGTCTTCTAAATGTCGGTGATTGTGGGGGTGGCGATCCTTTGGTCCTATGCAGTCGCTATATCAATTACATAATCTTGCTGTTTCCAACATACCCTTTGAAATTCTATAACAAAAAACTCGTGAATTGATTTGGCAAATGGCGGATAGAATCAATGTGATGTTAGAAATGTGATCAACCAACACTTTGACTATATGTGATTCTACAAATCACGGTTCAGGAATGGAAAACCAAATTGGTTGTTCTCATGCCTTCATTGTGTTGTTAGTTGCATATTTTGATGTTAGGTTTGGTTGGTTGTCTGCAATTGTTCCCTTGCACTTTTTAGTGTTATATCACATTAGAGAATAAAGTTCGTTTTAGTATCGACCATTTTGGATTCTCCCATTTGTGCAGAAAAGTGAGATGAGATGGATGTTGCCTTAATAGTCTATAGTTCGAACAGCTTCGATATCCTAATCCTTAAGAACAGTCTCAGCCTGTTGGAGACCTTCCTTATCCTTTTGATTGTTTGTTTCTTTCCACATTGCAAGCCAGTCACTTTAGGTTTCTAGTTCCTACTACACTTCCCTACTCCTTTGATTTGTTCTTTTTTTAGCAGGGGGTTGATGGCTTGTCTGTCATAAAAAAAAGTAAAATAGAGAAGTTGTTACATTTGGCTTTTGGGACTCAAAATGCTTTTGTGATTATCTTTCTTTTCTTTTGTCATTTACATATGTTTAGATTGGGCAGCTAATCTTAGTGCCTTGTACTAACTAATGCAATTTCCTGGTGAATTTGCTTAATTCTTCTAGTTTGTAAAACATTGGCAAGAGTTTCATTGCACTAGTAATACCAAGTAATTAGCTTAGTTGTCAAAGGCGCTAGGCGGTGAGCCCCTAAAAAGACTAGGCGAAGCCTAGGCCCCTAGGCGGTACCCCAGATAAAAAAATTTAAAAACATATAAAATATATAAAGGAACTACTAAAATTAATCACAAACATGTATATAACATAAAATCAATCAACAATAAGCAATAGACAAATAATAACAAGTCGTCGAACACTGTAAAGCAATTATATTACATAACCTGCTCAAACAAATTAAGAATAAATTAACAGTGGAATAAACAAACCATACAACTAACAATGTGAATGAACAATATACAAAAAGTAAAATCATGTATACAAAAAAATTGACAACAACAATAGATATAATACGAGCAACAGACAAATAAGAAAAAATAAATAATTAAATAAACAAACCATGATGCAAATGATAACCTACTCAAAAAAATTAAGAATAAATGAGCAATTGAATAACCAAACCATACAACTAACAATGTGAATAAACAATATAAAAAAAATAAAATCATGTATAAAAAAAAATCAACAATAGATAAGAAGAAGAAATCATGCAACTGATAACTTGCTCAATGCAAATAAAAGGCAAGTAGGCAACTGCATAATTTAAACATAATTAAAGCCTTAACAATATTAAATTCACATGCAAGTCATACTAAAATGTCATAACTCAATAACTAAAGTATTGAGAGCATGGTTGCCAGTTGAGGAAGCGGGAAGCGATATGGGAAGCGGGAGCGGGAAGCGAGGCACTTTCAAAATTTTAGGAAGCGGGGAAGCGTGGGATCACTTAGGACCGATTCGGGAAGTGTCTCGGAAGCGACCTAGGAAGCGTCTCGGAAGCGAGGGTAAGCGAAAAAAATAAAAATAAAAAATAAAAAATACAAAAAAATTGAAAAAACAGGGGAAGCGAGGGGGAAGCGTGGGGAAGTGTGGGGGGAAGCGTGCTTCCCATTAAAGGGAAGCGCGTCCCCCCATTAAAGGGAAACGCGTCCCCCATTAAAGGGAAGCGCGCTTCCCAAAAAAGGGGGACGCTTCCCCCCACGCTTCGGGGAAGCGCGCTTCCCCTTTTAGCTAGGCGCTTTCGGTAACCCTGATTTAGAGTTCATGACAGCTAAAAACATCAGATTTAACTGATGTCTTATCTGCTAATCTTCATCTCTAAACTATATATGTCTCCTTTATAAGTTGATCCACATTTACGACACATCACAAAATTAGAATATTTTTTATCCTGACAATAGGCCCAATTCCAATCTTTTTTATCCCGACAATAGGCCCAATTCCATGCTGGATCACTAGATTTCTGCTTCAAGTTCTGCATATGTTTCAAATCTAGAAATGTTGAACTTGGAGTGGACTCGAAGCCCCTTCCATTGTTGTTCTAAAAAATGATAAGAACCTAAAAAAAAAGAAACATGTAAATTTGCTAAATTAAAAGGAGTAAGCAAAGTTAGCGCCCTCTTTTGAAGGTAATATTTACGGGACAAGTCCCTAGAGGTGTACATCTTCTCAAGGTACTCCCATGCTTGAGAAGCCTTCTTAAACTTGATAATATTGGCGTTAATTTTTGTTTCTATGGATAAGAAAATCCATGAGAGGATTTTAAAATTTCTCATCTCCCATTCTTCATGCTTTTTGGTGTAGTCTTCAAGAGCCTTGGCTCTTTCTTCGCCTTCAAGGATTTTTATTTCTCCTTTCTCCATCAAGGTTATTTTTTGTTCCGGTTCGGAAATCGAGCCTTGAACATAGCCCCAAAGCCCTTTTTCTTTAATATGAGCCTCCATGTTTCCGGCCCAAACGTGATAGTTGGACCCATTTAGTTTGAAGCCGAGAGAAAAATGAGAGTTTTTTTCACCCATTAGAGAGGAGAGATGATGAAAAAGAATACGTACCACAAAGGATTTTTAGACCTTTCTTGATAGAAGAGTCTTCTAAAATATTGGATGAACAAGAGGATCCACTCCAATCACCAAAAAATCGAGGGCACGCTTTTTGAGGCACCCGAAAAATTGAGAATCCACACGATCTTTCTTTCTCCAACCTTGCTCTGATACCATGTGAAAAATCCTTGCAAACAATCAAGTTTTCAAATAACTTGATAATTCAAATACTCAAGACACAAAATAAATGCACAGTGTTTATAAGCTTTACACCACAAAAGGAATGCAATAAATGCACAGTGTTTATAAGCTTTACACCACAAAAGAAGTGCAATAAATGCACAATGTTTATAAGCTTAAGGAGACAACTCCTTATGGAAATTCTATCTTTACAATGGGCTTACAACCCTTATTTATAAGCTTTAGCAACTCATAAGAGCTGTTGGGCTGATTCCCAACAGCTCTAATTAGAGCCGTTGGGAGTCAGCCCAACGTCTCTTATTCTTACCTGTGTACAACAGTCAGTGGCTGACTCTTGTACACTGTACACAGTCAGTGGCTGACTCTTGTACAGAAATAGTACATAAAAAAAAGATAAAGTAAAAAGAAAAAGTTACAAAAATAAGAAAAAATTAAAAAGAAGAATTACAATCATATTCAACAACATGAATATGCATAAAATGACTAAAATACCCCTACAGCTAATACAAAAAAAAATATTATATATATATAAGTAGATGGATACATGTACATATATATGTATATGTATCTGTTAAAATGTATCTAATATATATATATATATATGCTGTATATTACATCAATACCCGATAGGGGTATTTTTGTAATTTCACATAGTTGTTTTAGAAAACAACTATTTTCTTTTTTTGTTAAAATGTAATTTTATTTTTTATTTTTTAAATTCTTTTTTTATTCTTTTTGAGGACCTAAAGGGGCTCCAACCTTAGAGTCGTTGGAGCCCCCAATGGTCACAAATGTGACCATTGGGGGCTCCCAACGACTCTATGGGAGCCCCCTTTTGGCTCTCCTTTTGAGGCCTTTTGGCCATTCCTTTGCTCCTCTCCTTTTTGTATAAATAGGGGTGAACCCCTTGTATATTTTTCATTCTAGAGAGCTTTCTCTCTTCTCAATAAGAGGCTTTTCATATTGTTGCCTTCTTAAAGGCTTGTGCTTGTATTATCCCTTTGTGGACTTGTGATATTGTCTCTTTTATTCATTGTTGTAAGTGCTTGTATGCACTCTTTATATTTCCGCAATATCTCATTACATGGTATCAAAGCCACTCGATTCTTGAAGGAAAGGTGTGGTTCGTGTATCTCATATTTAGTGGATATCTTCTCACTTCTTGGCAACATCATGGAGGCAAAGATTGACCTATCTTTCAAGCTCAATGGAAAGAATTATATGATGTGGGCATCGACAATGAAAAATAATCTCAAAGGAAAGAAGCTTTGGGGTTTTGTCATGGGTACCGTTCCGGAACCTAAGCTTATGCTCACAAAGGAAGAAGAAGGTCAAGAAAATGCTCGCCTCAAGGCCATTGAAAGTCATAAAAAAAAAGTGGAAGATTGGGAAAGCAATCACGCAAAAATCCTTGCGTGGTTTATGAACAATGTTGAGGTTAAGGTATGTGCTAATATAGCTAAATTTCGTAGAGCCAATGAGGCTTGGTCCTTTATGAAGGGTATGTATACCCAAAAGGATCTTGCAAGAGCGTACTTCTTGCAAGAAAAGATTAGAACCACCAAGCAAGGTGATTCTAGCATTCAAGATTATTATAGTGCCCTAAACCTACTATGGGATGAATTGGCTTTCTTGGAGCCAAAATGGGTTTCTATGGAAGATATTGATTTAAGGCAAAAAACAAATGGAACAAGAGCGATTGTTTCAATTTCTATTTGGGCTACGTTCCGAATTTGAGCAAGTGAGATCTTCACTTCTCCATAGATCTATTTTTCCTCCTATTGAGGATGCTATTGCCGAAATCACTCAAGAGGAGACAAGGCTTGGCATGAGTAAGCATGTTGATGAAGTCCTTGCCGTATCAAAACCGGGTAACAATGTTAGAACCTATAAGCCTCCTCATTTTGGGAAACAAGGAAACTACAATGGAGGAAGAAAAATGATTGTTTGCCATTATTGCAATGAGCCGAGTCACATTAGACCCGCTTGTCCAAAGCTTATTGGAACCTTCAAGTCTAAAGTGACCTCTCTTGAAGAAACCACCACCAAAGAAGATGAAGGCAAGAACAATGACATCAAAGAAACTCTTGGACAAATATCTATGGCTCTCCAAGAAATGCTAAAAGTTTCTTCCTCCACATCGGGTGCGGCTATTGCTTCATCATCATCACCCGGTACGTATTCTTGGATCCTTGACTCCGGAGCTTCTTTTCATATGACCCCTCATGAAAATGCACTTATTGATGTTTGCACCAATTCAAAGGACTCTTGTGTCTCTACGGCCGATGGAACTTTTTTAAAAATTTCAAGTATTGGCTCTTTTAAAGATTCACAAAATTTTTGTGTTCCAAAAGTAAGAGTTGTTCCCAAACTAAATTTAAACCTATTTTCGGTCTCTCAAATTGCCGACCATGGATGTGAAATATCTTTCTCATCTAATGGTTGCTTTGTGCAGGATCTCCGGTCCGGGAAGCGGATTGGGCAAGGCCATAGAAAGGGAGACCTCTATTATATGGACCATCTTGATCTCCCTACAAACTATTTTTGTTCTTATGTCCAAGAAAAAAACATGGAAACTTGGCATAAACGACTTGGTTATCCAAGTTATTCCAAAATGTATCTCTTTCCTTTTGGAAACAAATTTTGTAAGGAAAAAGAAATTAATTGCAAAAATTGCATTTTTGGGAAAATGAAGTCTATTCCATTTCCAACTAGAACTTTTCTTTCATCAAGGCTTTTTGAATTGGTGCATTCGAATGTTTGGGGGCCTTCTCCGGTTATGTCTAAAGGGGGCTATTCATATTATGTTACGTTTATTGATGACTTTACTCGGTATGTTTGGATTTATTTTCTTAGTCATAAGTCAGAAGTATTTACTTTCTTTAAAGATTTTCATAAAAAGGTTCAAAATCAATTTCAAAGTAACATATCTATTTTAAGATCCGATTCCGGTGGCGAATACTTATCTCACGAATTCCAAAACTATTTAACCCAAAATGGCATTTGCCATCAAAAGTCATGTCCTAGGACTCCTCAACAAAATGGCCTAGCGGAAAGGAAATATAGGCACATTATAGAAACCGCTAGAACATTACTTGTTTCTAGGAATATTCCAAAGAAGTTTTGGGCCGAAGCCGTTCTAACCTCAACCTATCTAATAAATAGAATGCCTTCTTCTAAGTTAAAAAATGCTTCTCCCTATGAAAAACTCTTTAAATTTTCACCCGATTTTAATCGTCTTCGTATTTTTGGTTGCAAATGTTTTATCCTATTACATAAAAGGGATAAGTTATCTCCAAAAGCAATTGAATGTGTTTTTTTACGATATGGTGAAAATAAAAAAGGGTATAGGTGTTATGATTTTAAGAATGATAAACTATATGTTTCAAAAGATGTAACATTTCTAGAAGAAGAAAACAGTTTTGATAAAATAGAAGAAACAAATGAAATTGATTATATATTCTTATATGATCTTATTGATGACATACAAGAAGATTTTCTTGAAAACATAGACGATACTCGTGAGGTATCCCCTCTTGACATAACACTCTCAAATGATAGTGATTCAAATATAAATGTTCATGATAATGATACCAATATAAATGTTTACTCAAGAAGAAATCAAGAAAATCCTATTAGTGCCCTCGAAAAATACACTCAAATTTCTGAATCCACTGAAGAACCACAAGTTAGGCATTCTTCTAGAATATCAATACCCCCAAATAGGTTTCTATCCTATGATTCCTTAACTCCCAACTATCGGACATGTTTAATAACCCTATATTCTTATTTTGAACCGACCCACTATAATCAAGCTAAATCTATACCTTATTGGGTTGAAGCAATGCAAGTTGAACTAAATGTTTTAAAAAAGGCCAATACTTGGGAAATAGTTAATCTACCCTCACACAAAAAACCTATTGGTTGTCGCTGGGTCTTCAAAGTTAAAACTAAAAGCGATGACTCTTTAAAACGATATAAAGCTAGATTAGTTGCTAAGGGATACTCCCAAGAATATGGCATTGATTACGAAGAAACATTCGCTCCCGTAGCTCAAATGACCAGTGTAAGGACCTTAATAACTGTCGCATCAACCAAAAAATGGCCTATTTATCAACTTGACGTAAAAAATGCCTTTTTAAATGGAAGTTTAAGTGAAGAAGTTTATATGGATCCGCCACCCAGAATAAATATTAAGCAAGGTCAAACACTTCGGCTTTTGAAGGCATTGTATGGTCTTAAACAAGCTCCTAAGGCTTGGTATGATCGTTTCAGTGATATCATGATAAAGTTAGGATTTCACTCTTGTTATACTGACACTGCTCTTTTTGTCAAACATGCAGGTTCTAGTATCGTAATTTTGTTGTTTTATGTTGATGATATGATTATCATTGGGAATGATCAAAACAATATTATTAATGTTAAAAATATGTTAAAAAATAATTTTGATATGTCTGACTTAGGCTTTCTCAGATATTTTCTTGGAATTGAAGTTGCATATTCTTCTAAAGGATATATTTTGTCACAGATGAAGCTTGCTGCAGACATATGTTCTAAGTCTGGGATTTCTGATGATAAGAAAGTAGAGACTCCCGAGGTTATTAATGCCAAATTGCGGTTGAAGGATGGGGTTCTTCTGGAAGATCCCACACCTTACAGACAACTCATTGGGTCTCTTACCTATTTAACCATCACCAGACCAGATATCGCTCATGCGGTTCACTCAGTTAGCCAATTTCAACATGCTCCTACAACTGTGCATATGAGTGCTGTTCTCCGAATCATCCGCTACATTCAGAATACCATCAATAAAGGGCTATTTCTATCAACCTCTTCTTTCTTGAATCTTCTTGCTTATACTGATGCAGATTGGGGAGGTAATCCCAATGATCGAGTCTCAACTACTAGTTTTTGTGTCTTTTTAAGGGACTCTTTGATTGCCTGGCGATGCAAGAAGCAACATAAAGTTTCACTATCATCCACTGAAGCTGAGTACCGGGCTATGGCAATCACGACAATGGAACTTGTATGGCTTCGCAGTCTGCTTAAAGACATGGGAGTTGATATTACCGAAGCTCAAAACTATGTTGCGACAACAAGAGTGCCATCTATATTGCGAGCAATCATACTTTTCATGAGCGTACAAAACATATCGAAATGGATTGCCACTATGTTCGTGATGAATTCTTACGAGGAACTATTGCTCTTCCATATGTCACTTCAGAATATCAGTTGGCGGACTTCTTCACTAAAGCTCTTCCGGCTCCTCGCTTCATGTTTCTTCTTGGCAAACTTTCCGTCATTTCCCTGTAAAGTTTGAGGGGGGGTGTTAAAATGTATCTAATATATATATATATATATGTTGTATATTACATCAATACCCGATAGGGGTATTTTTGTAATTTCACATAGTTGTTTTAGAAAACAACTATTTTCTTTTTTTGTTAAAATGTAATTTTATTTTTTATTTTTTAAATTCTTTTTTTATTCTTTTTGAGGACCTAAAGGGGCTCCAACCTTAGAGTCGTTGGAGCCCCCAACGGTCATGTGACCGTTGGGGGCTCCCAACGACTCTATGGGAGCCCCCTTTTGGCTCTCCTTTTGAGGCCTTTTGGCCATTCCTTTGCTCCTCTCCTTTTTGTATAAATAGCGGTGAACCCCTTGTATATTTTTCATTCTAGAGAGCTTTCTCTCTTCTCAATAAGAGGCTTTTCATATTGTTGCCTTCTTAAAGGCTTGTGCTTGTATTGTCCCTTTGTGGACTTGTGATATTGTCTCTTTTATTCATTGTTGTAAGTGCTTGTATGCACTCTTTATATTTCCGCAATATCTCATTACAATATCTTCTTTTATATATATAAAATATATATTATAAAATACAGTGTCTTATGGATTACAATTTAACAATATATATATGCTTTCTATGTAAATATATATAATTATATATTTTAATACGTCCTTAGTTGTCAAAGGTGTGTGTGTCAGTTATATATTTGCATGACTGTGCATAGTTCATATGATCTGTTTTATTGTTCTTTTTTAGAATTCACACTTCACAAGTTCGCATGCATGCACCCACAGTCCACACACACAGATCTGATGCGCAGTTGCACACACATATATATGTTTTCTTTGTAAATATATATAATTATATATATTATATTTATTGTATAGTTTATGTATTTGTTTTTCACATATATGATATATAATAATATATGAGTTTATCTTCTAAAAACTTGAACAATATCTTGCCTTTTGAAAAATTGTATACCAAAGAACCCGACTATAGTCGGTTGAGAATTTTCGGTTGTAAATGCTTCGTTCTTACTGACAAGAACGACAAGCTTTCACCAAAAGCCATTGCCTGCGCTTTTCTTGGATATTCTGAAACCCCAAAAGGGTTTCGTTGTTATGATATTGAGAATGACAAGCTATATGTTTCCAGAAATGTGAGTTTTTTGGAAAATGTTAACGGTTTTGAAAGGAGTGAACCCTTTGAAGAAAACATGGATTACTCTTTTTTATTTGAAATGTTAGAACAATGATGATGATGATGATAGTGACCATAGTGATGAGGATTTCATTCATAATGATGTCAATGACAAAGAAAATGGCTCTTCCCATCCACCTATCTCCCAACATAGAAATGAAGGAGCATTGAGAGATCCTATAACATATACCCATAGAGATAAAAACAGTTTTAGGAGTGCAATTGAAAAATTCAGTGAACCTAATTGGTCCAATTCAACAAATGATGAAAACCTACGAAGATCTGAGAGAAGTAGAAAGATGCCTTGTAGGTTTATTTCATATGATTCGTTTTCTCCTAAACATAGAGCATGCCTTAGCGCCATTCATTCCTATATAGAACCCAGAAACTTCAAAAAAGCCAAAAAGAATGATGAATGACTGAAAGCAATGAAATATGAGCTTTCTGCTCTCAACAGGGCAATGACTTGGGAGTTCCAAGATCTTCCTAAGGATAAGAAAACAATAAGGTGTAGATGGGTATTTAAGGTAAAAACTAAAAGCGATGGATCTCTTGAAAGATATAAGGCTCGATTAGTTGCAAAGGGATATAGTAAAGAATATGGGATTGACTATGAAGAAACTTTTTCCCCTATGACCCGAATGGTTACTGTCCGATGTCTCATTACTGTTGCCTCAATCAACAAATGGAACATCTATCAAATGGATGTTAAAAATGTCTTCCTAAATGATGATCTGAATGAAGAGGTATATATGGATGCTCCACCAGGAATGGAGACTCCCAAAGGGAAAGTGCTCTGCCTTCGAAAAGCACTTTATGGTTTAAAACAAGCCCCCAAGGCTTGATACGATAGATTTAACTCCGTAATGTTAGAAAATGGTTTTTCTTCTTATTTCACTGACACTGCCTTATTTGTTAGAAAAACCAATGCAGGGATTGTCATTCTGCTCTTATATGTGGATGATATGCTTATAACCGGAAGTGATTCTAAAGGAGTTAAAAGCATAAAATCAATTTTGAAGGATAGGTTTGAAATGTCTGATTTGGGATTTCTAACTTATTTTTTGGGTATTGAAGTAGCATAATCTCATAGAAGGTATTTTTTATCTCAAACTAAGCTTGCCTCTGAGATTATTGACAGGTCAGGTATTACGGATGATAAGGTTTGTGAAACTCTTGCTATAGTAGGAGCCAAAATGAAGATTAATGATGGTATTTCTCTCTCCGATCCCACCCCCTACAGACGACTTGTGGGATCTTTGATGTATCTAAGTATTACTAGACTAGATATCTCTCATGCAGTTCATACTGCAAGTCAGTTCCAACATGCACCAACATCAATTCACATGAGTGTCGTCTTACGAATTGTGAGATACATAAAGGGCACACTAAACAAGGGAGTATTCTTATCCTCTTCTTCTGAATTAAAATTAATTGCTTATACTGACTTTGACTGGGGAGGTGACCCAAATAACCGTCACTCCACCATTGGTTTTGTGTGTTTTTAGGAGACTCGCTGATTTCATGGAGATGTAAGAAGCAACAAAAAGTGTCTCTATCCTCAACAGAAGCTGAATATCGTGCCATGGCGACTACTACCATGAAGATTGTATGGATTCATCAGCTACTAGAAGATATGAGGATTAATGTAGAAGGGCCCACCAAGCTATGTTGTGATAACAAGAGTGCAATTTATATTGCCAAAAACCACACATTTCATGAGCGAACCAAACACATCGAGATGAACTGCCACTATGTCCGAGAAGCATATTTGAAAGGAGTCATAGATCTTCCATATGTAACTTCAGAATATCAGCTGGCAGATTTCTTCACCAAATCGTTGTGCTCTCCGTGATTCAACTTCCTTCTTGGCAAACTTTCGGTTATTATGCCCTAGGTTTGAGGGGGGGTGTTAAATTGTAATCCATAAGACAATGTATTTTATAATATATATTTTATATATATAAAAGAAGATACATATACATATATATGTACATGTATCCATCTACTTATATATATATAATATTTTTTTTCTTGTATTACTGTAGGGGTATTTTAGTCATTTTAGGCATATTCATGTTGTTGAATATGATTGTAATTCTTCTTTTTGTAACTTTTTCTTTTTACTTTATCTTTTTTTACACAGGTAAGAATAAGAGACGTTGGGCTGACTCCCAACGGCTCTAATTAGAGCTGTTGGGAATCAGCCCAACAGCTCTTATGAGTTGCTAAAGCTTATAAATAAGGGCTGTAAGCCCATTGTAAAGATAGAATTTCCATAAGGAGTTGTCTCCTTAAACTTATAAACACTGTGCATTTATTGCACTTCTTTTGTGGTGTAAAGCTTATAAACACTGTGCATTTATTGCATTCCTTTTGTGGTGTAAAGCTTATAAACACTGTGCATTTATTTTGTGTCTCGAGTATTTGAATTATCAAGTTATTTGAAAACTTGATTGTTTGCAAGGATTCTTCACATATATATATATATATATGTATGTGTGTGTGTGTGAACTGTGGGTGCATGTGAAATGTGATTTCTGAAAAAGAACTGTAAAACAGATCATATGTATAACTCGGAAATATATAACTCTAAAATATAACTCACAAAGACACAAACATAACTCAGAAACATCAAGCATAAACAGATTATATTAAATTACAAACAGATTATATATAATTTACAGTACATACACTGATATATTTATATAAATGCAGTATATAATATATAATATGCTGAAATACAGTATTAATAATATTGTATTTCAGCATATTGTAATATATATGCTTAAATATAGTATATATATAATATATATATAATATATCTGAAATACAATATAATTAACAGGAAAAAAAATAAAAAAAAGAGAGACAGAGAGAGAGAGAGAGAGAGAGAGAGAGAGAGAGAGAGAGAGAGAGAGAGAGAGAGATGTACCTGCCTTCTTCGTCTTTTTGCCAAAACCCAAGAGAGAGAGAGGAGAGGGTGAAAAAGGGGAAAAGGGGCGAATTAGGGCCCTCTTTTTTCCTTTTATATGGGCCTTAAAAAGGTCAACGTAAAAAAAAGGACCAAGCTTAAGCGTAGGCACTAAAATAGGGCCCCATCGCCCAGACCTAGTCGCCCAGGTGGTGGGGCTGCGCCTAGCTCACCTAGGTGCTGCCTTTTACAACTAAGGTAATTAGTCATGGCATTTACCACTTTCTAGCTTGGTTTGTTTACTTTCTTTGTTAAAGGGTATATACTTTTAGTTTTTATTAGCATTGTATGCAGATTTGGTAACAAGAGTCCAATTTATATTTCTCCTAGTCCTAACAATACTCTATTTGAACGTCTAAAGCTTGTCGAGATGAACTGGTATTATATTTCATCATTTTGACCATCCACTGATTGGCTTCTTCAGAAAGACACGATTTTTTAATCATAGTTCCTCTTTGGTGAACTCGTGTTGCTTAAGTGGTGAATTTGGTGCATTATTATGTATGTCTACATGATTGTTATCACCCTTTTTATTTTTTATGCTTCTGCAATAATTTGTTCATACTTGAGATAATTGTGTTATTTACATTTTTTTGTATTAATATATTTAATAGTAACACAGTGAAGAACTTGTTCATTCTTAAAGCTTTATTTCGCTTAAAGAGGTATTGCTTAAAATAACATACTAAAAGACTGACGAAAGAGAAGCATATTGGTTAACCGGTATGATCATTTCGTGAGTATTTATAGGTTAATCTTTTCATCTGTAATGAAAGCTACAGTGCCACATGATTAAATGTGCCAGCTTTCATCATCATCATCATGCATTCTGTAAACTAGGTTTGGATTGATATGTAGATGACTGCTGTAGAAAGCACAGTAACAAAGTTGGCAAATACATGCTGGTCATCATTTCCTAGATAATCAGTTCAAAAGTATACCTGGGTTCTTATTCACAGGACTAATGCAATACCGAATTTGTTCTTGTCTTGTTTATCCAGAAATTTAGGGAATCAGAATCTTTAAGATTCTGTTATCAAATTATTCTGCTTTCACTATTATTTAAGAAGAATGTACTTTCTCTGGTATGTTAAGCATTCCTTTTGTTGGAATGAAAATTATGTACTCATGGCTGATATCATGCAGATCCTAGGAGATGAACCATGAGGAACATCCCAGTGCTAAGAACTCTAGCTTTGGCATGGGAGAAGAGGAAGAAAAAAGAGAAGATTCAAGTGCCACAGACTCCAAAACTATGGATTCTCATGAATCTTCACTAGTGCCTTCACATTCAGGTGGAGAGCCTGGGAAAGAAGTTCAAGAACCTGCTAAGTTTGCTCATATGGTAAGTGGAGACAGCATAGATGCAGAATGCTCCTCAAAGGAAAGGCAAGATTTTAAGGTTGGACAGGAAATTGTTCAGCTTGCTGATACTGGCCTTCTAAATGAGTGGTTAGCTAATGAAATACTGCATGATAGAAGTGACTCGATTTCAAAGAGTCTGTGGAACAGAAATAAACCTTCGGATAAGTTGGCAGAGATACAGGTTTTTCTACCTTTTCGATCATTACAGTTATTGATTCTCTGGTAAAGAAAGTACAGTTATTGCATTAAGTGGATGCTCAGTATTGATTATGATTGAACCATTGTCATTTTCTTTTTCTAGGCCCAAATCAAATCCACGATGGAGAGAGCATTTTGGGATGGGAT
Source organism: Nuphar pumila (assembly GCF_984573655.1). Classification (NCBI taxonomy): domain Eukaryota; kingdom Viridiplantae; phylum Streptophyta; class Magnoliopsida; order Nymphaeales; family Nymphaeaceae; genus Nuphar; species Nuphar pumila. Next base: position 35,525,354 of record NC_143254.1, read on the forward strand.
TGTGGAAGCGTTAGAGAAGGATCCTCCTGATTACTCAAGAGTTGTTCAGCTAGTGACAGAAGTTAGGGATGAGCTAGATGCTTTAGTACCTCAAAGTTGGAAAGAAGAACTACATGAGAGTATTGACATCGATCTGTTTGCTCAGGTGAACAACTAACCTCCACCAAACTCACTAGTTGTGTGTTGATTGGTCCAATAATTGGAGATTTTTTATTTGCTGAGTCAGATTCTAGAATCAGGAGTTCAAGATATTGTGTACCTCTCAAAGCTTCTTGATTACGCAATAAACATTGTAATAAAATTGGGAGCACCAGCACGCGATGATATCACAAAAGCTGCTCATGAAAAACTTGTCGAGGAGCTATCACATATAGTTGCTTCTGCCAGCAGCGGGTCTAGATTTTCTTTTGCAAACGCCCTGGTTAAAGGACTAAGATTTGTTTTGGAACAGATACAGGTGATTACATGCTTCGACATTTCATATAGTACAATTGGATCAATGGAACGGACATACTTGCTTCTGTTGTGTCTACTATAAGCACTCGTCATATGGTAACATGATCAGCTTGAAGTTAGAATTCTTTCTATTTTCCAAAACTTAGATAATGCACATTTTTCTACCATAAGTTGATCTCTGGTTCTAATTAAGAAAATTTTTCATGTAAGTTGCTAACTGGTATTTTGTGACTCTGGAATTTATGGAGACAAAAAACTGGCTCCTTTTTGAAAAGGAACTTTATGGTTGGCTTTCTGTTCCATATTTCATAATTTGTGTCCTTGATCAAATCTTGTCACTGTTAATATATATATATATATATATATATATATATATATATATATATATATATATACCAAAATACCTGATAGGGGTATTTTGGTCTTTTCACTACAAAATTTATATTGTATGTAATTTATTTAGGTTTTTCTTTTTTGTTATTTTTCTTTTTTTCTTTTTATCGTATCTCTTTTTGGGACCATTGGGGGCCCCACCTAAACAAACGTTGGGGTCCCCAACGGGCATTAATATGACCGTTGGGGCTCCCCAACGTCTATTAGAGGGAGCCCCAATGGCCCTGCTTTGTGCTCTCCTTTTTTGTATATAAAGGTGACTTCCCCCCTCATGTAATGTATGAGTTCTCTCACATTCTCTCCTTAATAATATGTATTTTTTTGCCTTTGGGCATTCACCCCATAGTGGGTTTGTGTATTTTGCACATTAAGTGCTTATGATATTCGGTTCTTTATTGAGCTTTTGTATTTTCGCATATCTCATTACATGGTATCAGAGTTCTTTGTAATCTTAAAAGTTTTTTTTTTAAGATCCTTGTAAGTTCTTTCTATCTCTACCTTCTTCTTTATCATGGAGCCTGACTCAAGAGTAGAATTATCCTTCAAGCTTAATGGTTTAAATTATTTGATGTGGGCGTCAACTATGGAGAACCATCTTCGTGGAAAGAAACTATGGGGTTTTGTGATGGAGACCTCTCTTGAACCAACATTAAAGCTCACCAAGATCGAATGTGGTGTTGAAAAAGCTCTTGATGGTGAGGATCACATTAAAGTAATTAATGAGCATTAAACAAAGGTAGAGGATTGAGAAAGTAACATGAACAATGTTGACATAAAGATTTGTGTCAACATTGCTAAGTTTAGAAGAGCCAGTGAAGTTTGATTCTTTCTTAAGGGTATCTATACCCAAAAGGATCTAGCTAGACAATTTTTTTGTCAAGAAAAGATTAGATCAACTAAACAAGATGACATGAGTGTCTGAGATTATTTTAGTGCCTTGTCTCTCCTTTGGGATGAACTTGCTCTTCTTGAGCCCAAGTGGGTGGCTCTGAAAGATATTGAATTGAGAAGAGAACAAATTGAAAAAGAACATTTCTTTCAATTTCTTCACGGTTTTAGACCGGAGTTTGAACAAGGGAATCCCTTCTTCATAGAAGCAAAGTCTTACCTATTGAAGATTCCTTTGCCAAAGTATATCAAGAGGAAACTCGTCTTGGTATGACTCATAAAAGTGATGAGATCTTGGCCGTTACTAGGCCGTGATCTAATGTTAATCCCTATAAGCCTCTGTAAACACCCAAATTTTTTCAAAATTTTGTAAATATTTTCTTTTTGCCCTTTGCCCCCATTTTCTGGGTGATTGAGTCAGTTTTAAATCTAAAATGCCAGTTTATTTCTCAGGTTTTACCGAAGTTAAACTCATTTTATACATCTGACTCAATTTCGGATCCGGATTCAGATAAAAGATCCAAATCTGAGCTTCGTTGTCCAATTTTTTTGAATCAAATTCTCAAAATTACCAAAATAACCTTTTAACAGGCTCAGACAGTTCATCCGATATCCGTTTGGATCCATCACGTTATATTTCTCAATTCGAGTTTCAAAACTCGAACGTTTTCTCAAAACCTGGATCCAAACCCATTCTCCTGAAGAAATTTCTCCAAAATGGCCTGAAATTCTCGAAAAAACACTTTTGTAAATATTTCTCAGAAAAATACAAAAATTTAGTGTTTAATCTTTGTTTTCCTGTAAAATCTTAGATTTTTGTTCCAAAAAAAAAATGGAAAAATAACACAAAAAACAAAAAAAATTGGAAAAACTACAAGAAAAATAAATGACTTAAACTTTTTAAAACTATTTTTACTAAAAACCTCAATTTTAAAACATTTTTACAAAATTTTTCTTAAAAGGGGAATCCTCTTTTTGGAAAAGAGAAAAAATCCCAACGGTTTGCTCCCGCGCTCCCTCCTCACCACCGTCAATCTTCAACAGCTTCTTCCTTTTTCACCTTTGATCCTTAACCAACCCATCTGGAATCATCCGGGGTCTCTGCCTCTTCCTTTTTCACCTTTGATCCTTAACCAATCCATTCTGGAATCATCCGGGGTCTCTTTAAGAAGAGCCACCCTCGCCTTCTCCAAATCATCGAGTCTTCTCTGCAAAAATCCATGAAATCCATCATCATCGCATTCCCAGCTAACGAAGTCTTCTGATAATCCATCTTCTACCCTTCCATGTGCATCTTCCTCTGTTCGATCGATTCCACCCCTCTTACATCGAATCGCCTCTTTCGCCCAATCCCCCTCTTCTTCAATTAAATCCCACATCAGGACTCTCGGCCGCCCCCCTCTTGATTCCTCAGAATTAGCCAAGGCAAAGAGATCATCCCTGCAGTGAGACCACGAATTTATCTTTCGATCAACCGAAGAGTCTTCAGCTCCGGCAATACAAGCAAAACAGGTAAGAATTTCTTCTCCCTTTGAATCTGGTCTTTCCTTCTGATTTTCTTGCTTTATGCCCATTAACGCACCATGAATGGCATTGGGTTGCCTGTAGCAATCCCAATACATTTCTGTGCCACAACGAACGGAATCCTACATTCCAACATATTTTTCATTTCTCTTCTTTCTTTATTATTTCATTTTTTATTTTATTTTGCTCCGATTCGTAGTCGATTTATCTCTGATTTTCAGTTATTGTTTCTTGTTTACATTGGAATCTCTCCTCTTCATCCGGTTTATCTAGATTTTGCTTACTTCTTTATCTTCATTTTCTACGGTGAGCCTTTTTTTTTTTCTTAATTAGAGGGAAACCACCCAAAACCACTCGGATCTATCATAATTTCCTCCCTTAGTTTATCTGTCAAAGCCCATTCCCCTTTTATGTTTTACCAGTTTATTTAAATCTTGTGTTCCGGTTTATGGTTGATTTTTTTTTATCTTGTTGCGCTTATCGTAATTTCCATTTTGTATTTAATTACCATTTTACTTTTGTTGATCCTGGTTCATTGATTTTCAAGAGATCACCACGTGATTCCCTGTGCATTGATTCAATATCTGCCTGTGTTTCTCTTTATGCCAATTTTTTTTTTATCAGTAATATGGTTACTTTCATTTTGCTTAATTTCATTTCAGCAGGAGTCTTAGTTTTATGATCCCATGCTATGCTCGTATCAATTATACCATATTAGTTGTAGGTATGAATTCTTTAGCGTATGCCTGTTAAATTCACAAGCATCTGCATGACATTTCACCCTTTTTTTTTTATCCTGCATTCACCTGCAAGCCTCTGGTATCATACGATACCTGTGCATCCTCTGTTAATAATAACGTCTGATTCATTCTCGCCCACAACCACCTTTTGCTGATCATTGTTTACTCACTTTATGACGATTGTGGTTATGAGGCATCATTGTCTATTAAGAATTCATCGACATCATCAAGGGTAACAGATCAACGCCTATTGAGAAATCGTGGAGGTCTCGCAAAGACATCATCAATTCGTTTGAATGTCATTTTTTTTCCTTTTCTTGGTCTCATCAGCATTTGCTTTCTCGTGTTAGTTTTTATTCTATCTATGATACATGCTCCCCTCAACCTTTATTTCTTTTCTGATTGTAAAATCGATGACCTTTGTTTGAAATTTTTTCTTTTGAGTGTCCACCCTTGCATGAGCAGAAGTCCATTTCCACTGATATATCTGTGATGATCAATAGATTTTCATTGACTCCTGGTGTTGTTATTAAGCTCTGCAAGGCACGTCGGTACAATTGATTCCAAATATGAATCATGTTGTGTTTCCTTTGTGTTGGTCCATCAGAGACCGATCCTACTGTGGTTCGGCCAGTTCATTGTCTAGCAGGGTTTTGAATCAATGGAAAATTCCATCTGGATGTATATCCATAACAGTATCAAATGCAGCGATTGATGAAGCATGGTCAAACAGGACCAGGTATGATGCTACCGTGATCAAATTCACTTGCCCCATAAGTCGATGCACGACTTTTGCCTATCTCAAATTGATAAGCCACAAGAGCCTCACATGAGTGACTCTCCAAGAGGACAGCCATTGATTTAACATTTACTCAGAAAATTTGTTCAAATTTCTGGAATCTTGCTTATAGAATGCTGAAGCCGAGGCAACCTTGCCATGGCTCGTTCAGCCAACAGAGATCAACTTATATCCCTGTCACTCGCTATCTGTCAGCAGCAATGTGGCTTGTTGAACTTGGCCAGTTCTGAGAAAGGAAGGAAAATGTATAACTCTCAGATAAGCATTTGCCATCAGTTTTACGATTGCTGAATACCAACCTTCAATATATTTGCCAGACTGCAGTGACATTTAGGTCTATGATTTCCCTTTTTCTAATGCATTCTTTCATGCTTCAGTATAGTACAATTTTGAACAATGATCACAAAAGCATATGCCAAGCATTGGTGACCTTTGATAACATTTGCATCAGCTTATGGTGTTTGGGCCACAATTCAACGGTCAGAGGGAGATTCAATGCAGTACCATAAAATATATATTAGTTCTGAAAAACCAGAGAACTTCATTCGTCTGTCACACCACTCTGTGATACAGGCTTCATGTCTATAGAAAGTCATTTTATAGTATTTCTGCAACTATTAAGTATTTCTCAAAATCTAGGATTTTTTTTTGTTACATTCTGGTAGCCACTTACCTTAATCATTGTTAAACATTGTTGCATTATTGCATTCTGCATATGTTAGTGTGGTTATATCAAAAATGTTATGTTGCCTACATTCTCGTTACACCCCTTTTACAGCCACAACATACCCTCATGTGTAGCACTGTTTACCTTGTTGACAGAAGTAGCTCCCATCATTCTGCCTTGTTAGCTCCTGCATTAATATAGATATATATATATATGTTACTTACTGCATTTCCTGTCATCCCAGCCATCAACTCCCAGCACTGCACTTGCAGTAGTAGCTTCCAACATTCCACTAACTCCCCTAACTTCATTAACATTGCCTATCCGCAACATTTGTTCCTCATACTGCTGAACCATCAGCCGTATCTCTCTACACAGCATCCACTGCTGTACCTTCCTGTTGCATCCACCAGATTATCTCTCATCCACCTACATTGAGTGTATGTCACATGTAATATGTCTATATATATACATATATATATATATATATGAATAGTGTATATATGTACATATATATATGTATATACTCGTATATATATATGTGTGTGTATAGGCATATAGGTATGTATGTCATTCTCCATCTTTTCCATCATTTATATCTTAGTATATGAACATTTTCTTAGATATCCATATGATATATGCCACTTTTTTTTTTCTTCATGCTAACCAAGTGTTTTGCAGGAGAATACGTGGAAAAGGTCATTACTTGGAATTGTAAATTCAATTTTATGTAATAGTTAGATCCTAATGAGAATTTACATTTCCTGTTTTAGATAGAATAAATGAGCATTGTAAATATCATAAATTGCTTATTTTCATGCTTTTATCTTTATTTTCCAAAATTTCACAAATGGGAACACAAATGTCACGTGCACCATTTCGTAAGAGGTAATTAATCCTAAGTTGATTTACATCAATGGCCATAGTCAGGATCTAAACAAAACTTAGGATTTTTATCTTTTATAAAATAACACTGGGTCCACACTGGATCATTTTCAAAATTCATCATATTTTTTAGATATTTTCCTCTTTTATCAGGGTTTAATTTAAAATTAATTCAACATATATACCAATGGCCATAGTTTGGGTATATTGAGAGTTAATTTCATTTTAAACTCTATAAAAACACCAAAATATGTTTTATTCTTCACCTGAATTTAAATATAGATTATTATATAATACATTCGATAACCATAGTCAATGATGTATCATATTTTCAATCTTATTTTAATTCATTTAAAGAATGAAATAGGCTTTTTAAATCAATTTTCAAAATCTTTAAATTCATTTCATCATTTAGGATAGAACTGCATCATATTTTCAAAATTCCTTTTTAAAATCCAAGTGATCTCAAATATCTTTCTTCAATCTCTATTTCAATTCATTCTTCTATCTTATTTCAAAGATTTAAATTTAAATTTCAAAGTCCAATTTGACTTTGAAATTTCAAATTCAATCTTTATATTCAAGATTCCAACTCAACTCAAAATTCAATTTAACTTTGAAGTTTCTGATTCATCTTCAAATTCAAAACCAAGTTTATCTTCCTGTCTTCAAATTCAAAGTTTGAGATAGATTCTGAATCTCAAAGCTTGATCTTTCCTAAATTTTAAATTTAATTTGGGTTCTCAAGACCCAGATCCATATTCAAAAGTCCCATTTGGACTTTCAAAATCCAAATCGAAATCCAAAGTGAGATCAACTTGGATCCAGATTTCTAAATACAATCCCCACTTTGGATCTTAGACTCCAGATCCAAATTTCATCATTGAATCTTAAATTTTAGATCCAATTTTTATTTAGGATTCAGGATCCAGAATCCAATACTACTTTGGATCTCAGACTTCAGATTCAATTCCATTTTAGGATCCAGAATCGAATTCCATCTTGGATCTAAGATTACAGATCCAAAATCCATTCTAGGATCCAGAAACCAATTTTATCTTGGATCTCAGACTTCAGATCCAAAAACTGTCTTAGGATCCAGAGTCTAACTCTATCTTGGATCTCGGATTTCAGATCCTAAACCCATTTTAAGATCCAAAATCCATTTCAGGATTCAGAATCCAATCCCATCTTGGATTCCAGATCTTGGATCCAATTCTATTTAGGATCCAGAATCCAATTCCATCCCCAATTCTAGATTTGAAACCCAATTCCATTTTCAGATCTCATCTGGATTTCTTAAATTCATTTCTATTTTTAAATACCATTTGGATTTCTCAGATCCATCCTGATTTCAAACTTCAAAATCTGAAATTCAATTCCATTTCAAGTATTCATTTCCTTTCCTAAATCCAAGTTTAAAATTCAAATTCAACTTCAAAGTCCATTTCTGACTTTGAAGCCTCATTTCTTTTTCTCTCTCATCTTCAAATCATTCTTTTTCAAAATTCAAAGATTTATTTTCCCAGCTCTGATTATTTCAAAGACTTAGAACTTTAAATCCCTGATCTATCTCAAGTTCTAAGTTAGATTCAAACCATTTCTTCACTCTATTATCAAGTTCATATCAGAACACTTGGGAATTTTTGAAAATATCTTTTCAAAAGAGCATACATCTTTGCATTTCACAAGCATGATTCTTTGTGCATTTAAACTTGGGATAAATTCTTAGATACTATTTTAGCAAAGCAAAAGGCATAAATTCAATCCTTGGTTCGATTACCCCTGGTAAAGGCACCAGGAACTGTCGAACCTCGTACCGACGAGCGAATCCCGTCTCTCCATTTTTCCCGCAAATTTTCAAAACGGAGGCGAGTTAAATTTCTAAATATTTTCAAATTAAGGTCAAGTGAGACCTCGCAAAAGAGTTCTTCTTCTCTCTTCTCTTCTTTTCCCTTCTCTTCTCTCTTTCCTTTTCTGTCTTTTATTCTTTTCCCTTCAAAAATGAGGAAAATTGAGGTTGGAAAAGGAAGAGAGAAGGAAGAGAGAGAAATCACAAGAGAAGAAAATTTTTGCGATGATCATAGCCTCTTCACTTTGCCAAAAATAATAGTTTTAGAAAGAGTGTTATTTATCACTATTGTAATGAACCAGGACATATTAAACCGATTTGTCCTAAGCTTAAAGGAAATGTGTCCGCGGTTGGTAAAAATGTTTCAAATAAAAAAGAAGTGAACAACAATGGAAGAGACATTAAAGATACTCTAAATCAAATCTCAGAGGCACTTCAACATCTTCTTAAGTGTTCCTCTACTTCGGGTGCCGCCATCACAACCTCCTCATCTCCTCCAGGTATGTGGATTTTGGACTTCGGTGCTTCTTTTCATATGACACCACATAAAAACATCCTTTCTAATGTCTACTTCAACCCCACAACATCTTACGTTTCAATGGCCGATGAGACTTCTTTAAAAATTGAAAACATTGGAACACTTGATTTAAAACATTCTCAAGATTTTTTTGTTCCAAAAATAAGGGTGGTTCCAAAAATCAATTTAAACTTATTTTCGGTCTCTCAAATTACCGATCATGGTTGCAAAGTCTCTTTCTCAACTAAAGATTGCATTGTGCAGGATCTCCAATCAAGGAAGCTGATTAGGCAAGGCCATAGGAGGGGCGATCTATATTTTATGAATTGTTTTACTCTACCATTTAAGTCATTTTGTAATTTTGTAAATGTCAAAAGTATAGAAGTTTGGCACAAAAGACTTGGCCATCCGAATTTTTCAAAGATGTCTCTTTTCTCCTTTTTGGGAAATTCTTGTAATGAAAAAGTTATGACTTGTAGAGATTGCATCTTTAGTAAATTAAAAGTTATTACATTTCCTCAACGAAGTTTTATCTCTACACGGCCGTTTGAATTGGTTCATTCTGATGTTTGGGGTCTCTCTCTTATCATATCTAAGGGAAGTTTTTCATATTATGTAATTTTTTTAGATGATTTTACCAAGATTGTTAAATGCGATGAGGCGAAGCGAGGCGTTGAGCATGTTATGAAGCGAGGCGTAAGCCTCGAGGCGTTGAAGCGTAAGCTTCATGATCAAAATAATAAAATATATAATATTAATAAAATGTTTCTTTCTAAATTATTTATTATAACTAAATTAATCATATAACTATAACTTTTTTTTTAAAGGCAAGCTGGGTTAGGCGGACCCCTATCAGATCCCATGTGGGGGATTTGATCCTGGGCCTTCGTCTTGACACTGGGCCCTCCATTGGTAATCGTATAACTATAATTGTTCTATATATTACAAATTATTATTAGAGTCCAATTCAATACAAAATTATAATATATAGTCTCTCTCTCATATGATTTGGTGCTTGACCCACCAAAGTGGTCAGAGAGGTTTACTTGGTTCAACCGTAGAACTTGGGTTCCATCCCATTGCGCCAAACCCTTTTGGGGCGGATCCTGGGTAGGTTGGGCTAGAGCAGATCAGGTGCAATGTGATTGCATACTTTTGTGTGCTGCTGCACCTGATCAGGTGAAACAATATACTATTGCACTTGATCCTTCCTCTAAGTCGGGCATGGGGCCTAGTCTATCGGGCTCTAATGAGCATTGGTTCAAGTTGGGTCGGGTCAGTCAAATTTTCATCCCCAGAACAAGCCCATTGCATTTGCATGGACTCACTGGTTGATACAGCGTGAAAAATCTTTTATCAGGAATTTCTCGTGGGGTGAAATTTTTTTGAGTAATTTAAAAACTTCTCAAAAAATATAAAAAGCTTATCAGCAAGCATAAATTTTAAAAACTATAAGTATATACAAATAACAATAAAATTGTATTTATATCGCCCTGCTGAATCGATCGAACACAGGCGGCAGGGGGCGTCGCCCCTGCCGGCCTGCTGAAAAAGAAACGGGGATGAAGAAGACAAGGATGAAGAAGAAGAAGAGGACATCCATGGGGGAGAGGGGGGTTACGGATAGAGCGGGGGTGGCAAGGAGCGCTGCCCCCTGCCAGCCGATCTTCCGAAAAACAGGGCGAACCAGAGAGAGACGTAGCAGGGAAGGGGGCAGCGCCCCTCCCCTGCGAGCCTAACACAAAGTGAGAGAGGTCACCTGAGAGGGATGGATGTGCAGGGTTCTTCGGCGAGGGTCGTCGACGAGGTTGCCTGCGTCGATCCTAGCAAACAGAAGAAGGGGATGAAGGAGAGGAAGAACGAGAAGAAGAAAAGACAACACAGGAAGAGGGGGTTACCTGCGAGGTGACCGACGAGGGGGAGCCCAGGGACGCATGGGGTGTCGGGCGAGGGAGGTGGAAGCAGGGACCCGGGGAGGTGCTCGTCGGATTGAGCCTACCGGCGAGACGGGGCTCCGGCGAGGGCTCGAGGCAGGGTGGGCTCGAGAGTGAGGGGGTTCAGGCAAACAGGGAGAGAGAAAGGCAGCGGGGATTCGGAGGGTACCTAGGGGTTGCCCAGGGGTGTCCCCGGCGACGGATTTTGGCAGGAAAGGGGTGGTCTACACAGATGCGTACGTTCTAAAGCGAAGCGCGTTTCGACTTGAGGCGTGCGCTTCACATGAGTGAAGCGTGTGTTTCAAGCCTGAAACGCCTCAATGTAACGCCTCAATACCTTGAGCGTGCGCTTCGCCTATGAGGCGTACGCTTCAGGTATTGAGGCGTACGCCTCTCACAACACTGGATTTCACTAGATACACATGGATTTACTTTCTAAATCGAAAATCCGATGGGTTTTCTGTCTTTAAAAAAATTTATGCAATAGTTAAGAATCAATTTCTAAGTAATCTATCTATTCTAAGTTTGGATTCGGAAGGAGAATATATGTCAAATGAATTTCAAACTTATTTACGACAAAAGGAGATTTGTCACCAAAGATCTTGTCTTAACACACCGCAACAAAACGGTCTTGCGAAAAGAAAACATAGGGATATAATAGAAACAACTAGAACTCTTTTAATTTCTAAAAATATTAAAAAATCATTTTGGGCCGAAGCCACTTTAACTTCGACATATCTAATTAATAGAACTCCTTCGTCATCTTTAAAAAATGTTTCTTATTTTGAAAAACTTTATAATATGTCTTCGGATTTCAAAAGACTAAGATTTTTTTGTTGCAAATGTTATGTTCTTACTAACAAAAATGATAAGCTTTCTCCAAAGGCTATTGAGTGTGTGTTCTTAGGATATCGTGAAAAACAAAAAGGATACCGATGTTTTGACTTATCAAATAATAAACTTAATATCTTAAAAGTTGTTACTTTTCTTGAATAATAAAATGGTTTTGCAAATGATGAACCAAAAGAAAACATTGATTATTCTTTCTTATTTGATTTACTACCCCAAAAATATGAATCGAATTCTATTGAGATTCTTGAGTCTCTCAATGATGTTCAAAATGATCAATCTTTTAACAATGAAAGAAATGATTCACATGAAAGTGTAGATGAACATGTCACAAATAATACTCAAGTTTATACTAGAAGAAGTGAAAATCCACATCCATGTGATTTTGACAAATTTTCTCAAAACATGTCTTTGGAAGAATCTTCTTAAAGAATGTCAAGTCGTATCTCTAAAGCACCAAATAAATTTGTGTCTTATGAATCTTTTTCACCACATTTTAGAGCTTGTTTATTAGCTCTTCACTCTTTTTATGAACCATCCCATTATAATGATGCCAAACAATATGCACATTGGAATGAAGCTATGGAACATGAACTTAATGTACTTAAGAAAGCTCAAACTTGGGAAATTGTTAATCCTCCTCAAGAAAAGAAACCCATAGGATATAGATGGGTTTGTAAGGTAAAAAGGAAAGTGGTGGCTCCTTAGAAAGATATAAGGATAGATTGGTAGCCAAAGGATATGCTTAAGAATATGGGATAGATTATGATAAGACGTTTACCCGGTAGCTCAAATGACAAGTGTTCGAGCCCTTATTTCAATTGCTTCTATTAAAAAATAGCATATTTATCAACTTGGTGTTAAAAATGCCTTTTTAAATGGAGATCTTAGTGAAGATGTTTATATGGATCCTCCTCCTGGTATGAATTTAAATGAAAAAGTTTTGAAACTAAAGAAATCATTATATGGCCTTAAACAAGCTCCCAAAGCTTGGTATGATAAATTTAGTATTGTATTAATTAATTTGGGTTTTGTTTCTTTTTATACCGACACTACTCTTTTTGTTAAGAAAACATGTGATTTTATTGTAATTCTTCTTTTTTATGTTGATGATATGATGATCACAGAAAGTGACAAAGAGGGAGTAAGCTAAGTCGAGGATTTCAGATGATAAGAAAGTAGAAACTCCCAAAGTTATAAATGCCAAATTAAGACTTGAAGATGTGTTCTACTTGATGATCCTACTCCTTATCGACAATTAATTGGATCTCTTACCTATTTGTCCATCACCCGACCGGATATTGCTCATGCTATCCATATAGTAAGCCAGTTTCAGCACGCTCCTACAATGACAACTGTTATGAGAATTGTGTGATACATCAAGAATACTATCTCAAAAGGGCTTTTTTTATCTCTTCTTCATCTTTTGATTTAACTGCTTATACTGATGCAAATTAGGGAAGTAATTCTAATGATCGAATCTCAACTACTGGTTTTTGTATTTTTTAGGAGATTCTTTTATTTCTTGGAGGTGCAAGAAGCAGCAAAAAGTATCTTTGTCATCAACAGAAGCTGAATATCGTGCCATGGCAAATACAACCATGGAGATTGTATGGCTTAGAAGTCTTCTTTGTGATATGGGGATCATCATCTCAACTCCTTTAATGATGTATTGTGACAAAAAAAGTGCAATCTACATTGCAAACAATCATATCTTCTATGAGCGCACCAAGCATATTGAAATGGACAATCACTATGTTCGAGATAAATTCTTAAGAGGAACAATTACATTGCCTTATCTCACATCAGAATATCACTTGGTTGACTTCTTCACCAAGGCACTTCCAACTCCTCGCTTTCTGTTTCTCCTTGACAAACTTTCAGTTTTCTCCCCGTAAAGTTTGAGGAGGGGTGTTAATATATATATATATATATATATATAGGGGTATTTGGTCTTTTTACTACAAAAATTATATTATATATAATTTATTTAGGTTTTTCTTTTTTTTATTAATTTTTTTTTTTATATATATATCTTTTTGGGACCATTGGGGGTCCCAACGTCTATTAGGGGGAGCCCCAATGGCCCCTTCTATGAAAATGTCTTCAAAGAAACAATATGCATACAAGCACTAATTCCTCACAAGATATGTAAACAAAGGCACCCAAAGAACACTTGAATAATTATGCACAAAGGCATAAAAGTAGCACACACATGCACAAAGGCATAAAAATATATCTCTTTATTGAAAATGCAAAGGAGCTTGAGCTCCCACACCAAAAAGAAGTGTTGAATGTACAAGGGGAGAACCCCTATTTATAAGAACCAAAGAGGGACCCTTGGAGGGGCTCCAATCTAGTAGTTAGAGCCCCTCCCAATGCAAGTACAAGATAAAAAAAAAAGAAAAGAAAAAAGGAAAAAGAAAGGAAAAAAAGAAAAAAAGGTAAAAGCATATTTCTATTGGAATATGCGTAAAATGTGAAAAGTCTAAATTATCCTTTATCGGGTTTATATATATATATATATACAATAAAAATACATTTTAACACCCCCCCTCAAACTTACGGTGTGATGATCACAAGTTTGCCAAGAAGAAAATTAAATCTAGGAGAGCATAACGCCTTAGTGAAGAAGTCAGCCAGTTGATACTTGGATGTCACATATGGGAGATCGATGACCTTCTTCAAGTATTCTTCTCGGACATAGTGGCAGTCTATCTCAATATGCTTCGTGCGCTCATGAAAGGTGTGGTTCTTGGTAATATATATTGCACTCTTGTTGCCGCAAGATAACTTTGTTGGTTTTTGAATGCGAACTCTCATATCCTCTAGTAAGCGGCGAATTCATACTATTTCCATGGTTGTAGATGTCATGGTACGATACTCAGCTTCGGTAGAGGACAAAGACGCCTTTTATTGTTTCTTGCATCTCCAAGAGACCAATGATTCTCTTAAAAAAATACAGAAACCAGTGGTGGAGTGACGATTATTAGGGTCACCTCCCCAATCAAAGTCAGTATATGCAATTAAATTTAATTCAGAAGATGAAGAAAGAAAAACTCCCTTATTTATTGTCCTCTTTATATATCTGATGATGCGAAGGACAACACTCGTGTGTACTGGTGTAGGGGCATGTTGGAATTGATTGGCGATATGAACTGCGTGAGATATATCAGGCTTGGTGATGCTAAGATACATCAATGATCCAACCAGTTGTCTGTAAAGAGTGGGATTATCCAGAGGAATCCCATAATCAATTTTCATCTTTGATCCAACTACCTCTGGGGTTTCATAAACTTTGTCATCGGTAATACCTGACCTGTTAATAACCTCACAAGCAAGTTTAGTTTAGGATATAAAATATCCTCTATGAGAAAAGACAACTTGAATGCCTAAAAAATATGTCAGAAACCCTAATTCTGACATCTCAAATTTTTATGTCAATGCATGCTTAATTCTTTTTATTCCCTTGACATCATCACCTGTAATTAACATATCATCAACATATAATAGCAAGATTACAATTCCTGCATCAGATTTCTTCACAAACAGGGCAGTGTCAGTATAGCATGAGCTAAATCTATTTTCTGTCATTAAGTTGTTAAAACGGTCGTACAAAGCCTTGGGAGCTTGTTTTAAACTATAGTGTTTTTCGTAAGCGAAGAACTTTTTCGTTAGGACAATTCATTCCAGGAGGAGCATCCATGTAAACTTCTTCATTTAAATCCCCATTTAAAAAAACGTTTTTAACATCTATTTGATATATGTTTCACTTTTTAATTGACACAATGGTAATAAGACACCTAACTGTAACCATTCGTGCCACAGGAGCAAATGTTTCATCGTAGTCTATCCTATATTCTTGACCATAACCCTTAGCAACTAGACGAACTTATATATCTCAAGAGTCCCACCATTCTTGGTTTTGACCTTAAAAATCCATCTACACCATATAGTTTTCTTTCCTTTGGAAAGATCTTGAAATTCCCATGTCTTAGCCTTTCTAAGGGCTCTAAGTTCATTTTTCATAGCCTCTATCCATTCATCACTCTTTTTGGCTTCTTCAAAATTTTTTGGTTCTATGTATGAGTGAATGACACTAAGACAGACTCTATGTTTGAGAGAGAAAGAGTCTTAGGATATGAACGTAGAAGGGGGTTTCTTATTTCTCTCTATTCTTTGCGAACTTTCATTACTTAATGTAGTTGTTTCATTAGGCTCACTATATTTTTCTATAGCACTTCTAAAACTATTTTTGTCTCTATAAGTATAGGTGATCGACTCCTTGGATGTTCTATCATCACTCTGTTGATAGATAGATGGATGAGGAAAGTTGTTATTTTCTTCTATTTCATTATTGTTAAGATTATTTTGTGTGGACTCATCATCACTAATGTCATCATCTCTAGATAATAGATCGAATAGGAAAGAGTAATCTATATTTTCCTCATGAGATTCATATCTTTCAAACCCACTAACATTTTCTAGAAAACTTACATTTCTAGAAACATACAATTTATCGTCTTCAACATCATAACATCAAAACCCTTTTTGAGTTTCGGAGTATCCAAGAAAAGCACATGGAATGACCTTTGGTGAAAGTTTATCATTCTTATCTGTAAGAACAAAACACTTGCACCCAAAAATTCTTAACCTACTATAATCAGGGTCTCTTTTATATAAAATTTCAAAGGGTAAAACCTTATTTAAATTTTTGGATGGAAGACGATTGATGAGATAGACGGACGCAAGAGCAGCCTCCGCCCAAAATCTTTTTGGAATGTTTTGAGAAATAAGTAAGGTCCTAGATGTCTTAATGATGTGTTTATGTTTTCTTTCGGCCAAACTATTTTGTTGAGGGGTTTTGGGACATGATTTTTGATGGATTATCCCATGTTTTTCAAGATAACTTTTAAATTCGTTTGAGAGATATTCTCCTCCAGAATCGGTTCTAATTTTTTTTAAATTTTCGTCAAATTGATTTTTAATCATCATATGATTGGTTTTAAAAGTTGAGAAAATCTCATGTTTATGTTTGAGAAAGTATATCCAAGAATATCTAGAATAATCATCTACAAAGATCACATAATGTGCAAACCTTCCTTTTGAGATAACGGGTGCCGGTCCCCAAACATCTGAATGAGCGAGTTCAAATGGTTTTGTAGTAAACATAGATCTTTGATAAAAAGGCAAATTTCACATTTTTTCAAGAGTGCAATCATTACAAGTGAAATTACTCTTACATAGATGTTTGGCAAAAGGTAAATAAGAAATTTTGGTGACATTGAGATGCCCAAGTCTTTTGTGCCATATATTAATGTCTTTATGCTGCACAACATTACAAAAATGATTCTTTAGAATACGAAGAAAGTCCACATAATATAGATCTCTCTTCCTAGATCCTTCTCCAATCAACTTCCCGGACCGGCGATCCTGTATCCAACATTTATTAGATGAGAATTTTATATCACATCCATGGTTTGAGAGTTGAGAGACCGAAAGCAAATTTAAATTCAATTTTTGTATAAATCTAATTTTAGGGATATAAAAACCTTGTTCTTCAAAATTTTCGATTCCTTTGATTTCAATAGAAGTGTCATCCGCAGTTGAAACAAAAGTTGAAGAGGAATTATTTAAATATTCGGAAAGAGAATAAATATTTGAAGACATGTGAAAAGAGGCACCCGAATCCAAAAGCCAAAAAGTCTTACTGGGAGGAGAGAAGGTGGACGTAGCCGCTCCGGAAATTGGCCCCTTGAGAAGTGGTTGAAGTGCTTCCACAATTTGATGTAAAGAAAGAGCCCAATTTGAAGATGATGAACTTTCTTCTTTTTGGGGTTGAGATATGGTAGCCATAGCTAGCAACTTCTTTCATTTTGGGCAAACCGGTTTGATGTATCCCTGTTCCTTACAAAAGTGACACACAATCTTGCTATAGTCTCTTTTACCTCCTTGACCACTTGATCCTTGATTCTGATTTTTGAAGTGGGGAGGTTTGTATGTTCTCAAATTATTCCCCGGTCTTGAAATGACATTTATGTTAGAAGATGACCTCCAGATTTACCTACGTAAGGAAGAAAACAAATGATAGAGAAAAGGGGCTGAAGAAGGTCATGGCTGAAAATCGTTCGTGTTCATTGATCTATTCAGTAATACATATATTAAGTGATTACAAAATAATTAGGGTACAAAAATACCCTTTAATGAAAGGTTAAAATTACAACATAACACAACTATATGGATACGGGTCTGGATTGAATCCAGATCCGTAAACCAGGTAAATGATGACTTCTTTTCACCCTCCCTCAAGTTGTACATGATCTTGGATCATGCCTTTTAACATCCAAAATTTGTCCTTTGTTAATCCTTTTGTGAATACGTCTGCAACTTGCTCTTCTGTTCGGACAAAATTGGGCTCAATTTCTTTTTCTTCGACCTTTTGTCTTACAAAATGTTGGTCTATCTCAATGTGTTTTGCCCGACTATGATAAATATGATTAAAGGACATATTGATAGCACTTTGGTTGTCACATAGTAAGAGTGATCGAGTAATTGATTCTCCTATCTCTGTGAGGAGGTGTCTTATCCATGTAGCCTCTGCAGTTGCGGCAACCATCGATCTGTATTCGGCCTCTGTATTCGGCCTCTGTGCTCGATCTAGCTATGGCTTTCTGCTTTCTACTGCACCAAGAAACTAGGTTTGACCCAAGAAACTGCAATAACCAGATACCGATCGACGTTCATCTGGATCCCCTGCCCAGTCAACGTCAACATAAACAATGACCTCATGTGCTCCTTGATTCATCTCACCTTTTTTGTATACAAGTCCATCGTCGACAGTGCCTTGCAAATACCTTAGTATTTTCTTAACCGCCTCCACATGTGGTGTACGAGGCTCATGCATAAATTGAGACACCTGATTGACTGAATATACTATGTCAGGTCGAGTGAAAGTTAAGTATTGTAACATACCTACTATGCTGCGATATCTAGTAGGATCTTCATATAAATCTCCCTCTTTAGAGCTCAGTTTCTGATGTATAACACTTGAGGTTGCCGAGGGTTTGCAATTCATCATACCCGCTCTACTGAGAATATCCACTGTGTACTTGTGTTGAGTGAGAGTAAGAATATTGTCTGTCTTGTCGACTTCCACCCCAAGGAAATATCACAGATCTCCCAGATCCTTCATTTTAAATGTTTGATTCAACAATTTCTTTACTTTCTCAATGTGAGTTTCGCAGTTTCTTGTAATGATGATGTCATCTACATATATCAATAGGAGTGTGGTCACACTGCTTTTTGTAGATAAATAATGAATGATCAAGAAGAGATCTAGAGAAACCATGTCTTTGTATTTCAAGTGAAAAACTCTCGAACCATGAACGAGATGCCTGTTTCAAGCCATATATCGCTCTTTTTAATCTACACACATATTGATTAGCATCTTGTTCCGTATAGCCTGCGGGCTGCTCCATATAAACTTCCTCCTATAGATCTCCATGCATGAAGGCATTTTTAACATTTAGCTGACTTAATGTCCATCCATGTTCAACAGCTAGACCCAACATAATTCGAATGGTCCCCATTTTCACAACAGGACTAAAAGTTTCATCAAAATCCTACCCTTGCTCTTGTGTGAATCATTTGGTAACAAGTCTGGCTTTGTACCTTTCAATAGTCCCATACGGTTTATATTTGATCTTATACACGCATTTTGATCCAACTACATTCCTATTTGGTGGTTTGGGAACAACCTCCCAAGTGCCACATTCATGTAAGGCTTCCATTTCTTCATTCATCGCTTCAATCCATTTCTTTGAGTTGACAGCTTGATAAAATGTGAGAGGCTCATTTTCTTTGTTTATGGCTGTAAAAAACAATTGAAAATCCAAAGAGAAATTTTTGTAGCTGACCCATTTGTCAAGTGGGTGTCGAGCCCGAGTAGACTTCCAGACAGCCAATGTCTGTGAGGGAGTAGGAGGTATATTAAGGTCCGGACAGGGAGTAGAGACAGATGAAGGTTCCTTTTCATGTCGAGTGTAGACGATACCCTTATACCTTCATGTTTCCAAGGGTTGTGTAGCAACGTCTTCTGATTGTGATGCACCTTCTGTTTCCTCACATGTTTCCTTCTGACTACAGTCTGGAGGGCATTCATTATTAATGTTGGAAAAGAGTTCGGAGCTTAACCATGGGTGATATACCTCAACATTGGACCATGAGCTGGAGGGGTTAGTTGGTTGATTATCAAAGTTCATCTCATAAAAAATGACATTATTCAACACTTTTATATGTTTGCTCGACGGATCATAGCTCACATATACTGTAGAGTGAAAAGCCTCTGTCCATAAAGTAATAGGGAGATTACTATCATGCATCATGCTCATTGCACTCTCAACAATGTGTCTATGCTTTCTCTCAGCAATCCCATTTTGTTGAGGTGTGTGTGGGCAAGACACTCTTCTCCTTATTCCATTATGCTGGAGAAATTCAATAAAATCACTAGAGGAGAATCTCCCCCTCCATCACATTGAAAATGTAGAATGTTTTCAGAGAAATGATTTTTGGCAAAGGAATAGAACTTTCAAAATAATCCAAAGACTTCTGATTTATGCTTCATGAAGAATATTCAAGTATAACGTGAATAGCTATCAACAAAGATAAGGTAATATCTACTTCTCGAGCCAAAAGCAATTGGCGCAGGACCCCAGACATCTGAACATATGATCTCAAAAGGCCTTGAAGCTCTTTTATTGATTGAATTGAAGGGTAAAACATGACTCTTACATAAATGACAACTCGAACATTTTATTTCATTTGCTTTTGAACCCAGACTAGACTTAGGAATCAAATTATTTGAGACAAGTTTTTCAATAAAATGACAACCACAGTGAACCAAACGACTGTGCCAAAGAATTGGCTTATTACATTCAGAAATAGCAAAAACACACTCAGAAGAAACCAATGATGGATGTTGATAGAGCTTCAAGGATGAACAAGTGGAATGGACTGTGGAGGAGGGATCTTCTTGAAAAATGTACAAAATGCCTCATCTTTTTCCCTCAGCGAATGTCTCTCTCGTGCGAAGATCCTTGACATAAACAGAAGGAGTAAATTCAATTGAGGCATTAATATCATCAACAAGTTTTGAGACGTAAACAATATTTTTTTGAATATTTGGAGTATGAAGAACATTTGAAAGTTTGAGAGAAGACTTAGACATGGGTATAACAACATTTTCATGAAATGGAATGATGAGTTTCATCTCCTATGACTATATTATTTCTACCAACATAAGAAATAGGGTTTAGGTGTTTACCCGCATCACCTGAAACGTGGGTTGCTGCCCCTGAATCAACGTACCAAGTGCCTTTATCATTCTGCTTCATATTCAGTCCCGCCAATGCTGCCAATAGTAACTCCTTTACTTCTCCCTCGGCCTTTGAGTTTTCTGTGTCTTTCTTAGTCTCTTGTTGTGAAGATTTTCCTTTATTTTGTGGATTGAACCAACAATTTGCTTTAATATGTCCCCTTTTGTTACATAAAAAACAGGTAGGAATGGACCTTTGACCTTACTGATTGGGAGAAACATTGGGCGTTGGAAGTAGTCCACGACCCCCAAAGTCAGGTCTTCCCTGTCCACTCCTGCCTCGAAAGGCACCACTTCCTCTTCTTCTGCCATAAGTCAACCCTGTGGCAAGAACTTCTTGAGTCCCAGATTGCACATAATTTTCTTCAGAGAAGCTATAACGCCCCAAAAATCCACGACTTGTAACTTTTAGAATAGTTTAGAAAGCTTTGAAATCATACAATTATCAGAGTCTAAATAGTACTTCAGCGGAAAATGATATTTTTAAAACAACAAATCGATGGACCTTGAGCACATTACAGCGTAAACTTTCTTTTACCGAGTTCCACACAACTATTGAAATCAAAGGGGTTTAAAATGCAATTTCAATGATTTAGAATTTGTTTGTTGAAACCAAGAAGAAGTTTACTAAAACAGTTTTAGTAACTCAAGGTTTAATAAAAAGAGAAATTTGAAATACACTTTATACCAAATTTACCAACATGTCCTCAAGAGCGAAACGTCAGGGAAAGAGCTCTATCTTGAACTCATCGCGCCATCGTGTCATCGCAGAGTGTATCACATATACATCACCTGCCCATAAAATGGGCCAGTTTCACTAAAAACTGGTAGGTGCACATACATGATGATATAGAACATAGTTAAGCAAAATAATTTAATATGTCAAGTAGACAGCCAATTATATAGCAATTTAATTTCAACAGATTCATGGAGTAACTATAATGAGCAAAATGCTAAAACTATTACAAGCATTTCACTGGCACAAGTAGGCTAATTATTATAAGCAAAGCACTGCATAAGCAAGCAAAATACGATGCCACATCAACCACACACACAATTCCTTAAGTATTGAAACCTGTTGCATGCTATAGCTTCCATACGGGTATAACTCAACAAATTGTGTGATCGGATTTAAATTATGTTCCGATATTAACTGGCCAAGTGGGTACGCACAAGGCACGACTCTAGAAACAGCCTAGACTGATCCGGGGGTTTATTATGCTATGTATTTTATGATAACCTGGATAGCTGACTGAGTCCGCACCTAAGGGGACGGTCAGTGACCAAGAGAGAAATCCCCAAAGCAGCATAAACAATGGATGCATCCCGAACATGGAGAGCTACCACCTAGGATAATTATGGTAGTCCCCTTTCCCTAACTCCGATGACTGGGGAAGCCGAGTCTTTTGCTCATAATTGCCATTAATGGCTTGTCCATCGAATTTTTTGTACCTTCTTGTCCTCTCTCCTGACAGGAGTCAGCGGTTCGAATGAGTACATCAGAGGTAGTTAACTGAAGACCCATTCTACATACTCTAGTCTTTCGACCCAACTCGAGTATCTTGCCGGTGAAGGCGGAAATCATCACTTATGTAGGTGATCTCAACATTTTGTTATTTGCACTCATTAAGGTTGCCACAACCTACTCATCCAATCATCGCAACGTAAGAAGACGTATTTGTCAAAATTACGGACGTACTTGTCAAAAGTACGACTACGATAAAAGGGATATGGTTTCACCAAAGAAACCCCAACAAATATTATCTGCATAAGAAGTAATACAACACAATTTGGCAAGATAAGTCTTGAATTCATTTCAACAATATTTTGCATATTTCATGACACGAGGTCGTCTCGGATCTCTCGTCCGATCAACAAAGTACTTAACACGTCGTGCATGACTAAAAGTACGCTACACTAAAAAGGGGGGTGCGTAGGCTTCTCAAAAGGAACACCCAACACACAACTTCACAATGATCAAACGAATATAGGAGTGCTCATTTGGCACGATTCATCCTTAAAAGCCACAATTCACACAAGGCACATCACTATCAATCTTGTATCCAAAATTTATATTAATATCGACATTATTCGCATGACACGCGACACTAAGTTTAATAAATGAAGAATGGGTCCTTCAACAGAACCTCACTCGATCACAGGCTCCTGCCCCCAATCGGGGTTATTTAAATTGAGCCACAACTTGAATCAAGGTTATAAAACATTTCTCCCAAGTGTGTGGACTTGGGAGGGCCCAAATGTGACTTCGCAATCCTGCGAGACTTAAAACTTAACTTTGCAAAAGCTGTGCAATTTGAAGAGCACTGGGTTGGCAGAAGGAAACTCGCTTTCAAAGAACTGCAATACATAAGCACAACTTCTAGTGTTTTGAAAACAAGTGATATCAGGATAGGCATAAGACTACATTTATGTAAGTACATATTTACCATGAATGTGAGCATATGCAAGTTATAACATGACAAGAAACAACTCTAGACTTGCGATGCCGCGCATCGAGGGAAAAGCACATAAGTAATACACGAGGTACCAAAATCATACCTTGGCCACTTAGATAGGCAAACACATAAGGTCATAAGTAATACACGAGACACGAAGTCGTACCTCACTCAAAGGAAACGTGCAGGCAAAAATGGATGCAAGCAAACAAGAGCATATGTATTTCAAGAAATACGAAACCACACCTCAACTCATAAGCAACTATGCAAAATAATGATCGAAGAATAAAATTGTACATCGACCCATGAGCATACAAACAAGATAATGCGCAATGCAGAAGCAATATAATTCTAAGCATATCTAGCATGGGCATCTTAATTATTTCAACTTAAATAGGTTCATTTATTGCCCTTTGTGCGACTTTACTCTACTTCGGAATGTTGTTTAGCTGCGTACGCCTATGCGTGAGGATAACACGAGGGTCGGGCCGCGGAGCACGAACGGGGCCTATTGCGTAAATCTGCAAGAGTGTGAGAGTTATAATGACGTAGTTGATAAAAAGAACAGAAGGGCAGTGGTAAGACCTGCCCTGTCGGTGGAATCAAATGAGTGGTAGGCGTATCGACCCCTGACTGACCAAACAACGAATGACAAGGGCCTCGGCCCCTGTATGACAGAACAGCGGATGGCAGAGGCCTCAGCCCCCGCCTGACAAAACAGTGAATGACAAGCTTGCCGGCCAAAACAACGAACGACAGGGGTCTCGGCCCCTGCCTGCCAAAACATCAAACGGCAGGGGTCTCAGCCCCTGCCTGCCAAAACATCAAAAGACAGGGGTCTCAGCCCCTGCCTAACGAAATAAATAAATGGCAGGGGCCTTGGCCCCTGCCTGACAAAACAGCCAATGGCGGGGGCCTCGGCCCCTGCCTCACGAAAACAACAAATGGCAGGGACGTGGGTCCCTGCCTGACAATACTGGACGACAAGGGCCTCGGCCCCTGCAAAACAATGAATGGCAGGGGCTTCAGTCCCTGCCAGACAAAACAGAAACTGGCAGGGGCCTCGACCCCTGGCTGATGAAACGAAATAATGGCAGGGGGGGTCCGGCCCCTGCCTGACGGAACAACGGCGAAATAAGGGGGAAGGTGCGATAAGGGGGGTGTCGATCCCCTGCCACCCTTCAGGAGAGAAAAAAAAGACGAGGAGGGTGCCGCAGGGGTGACTGGCCCCCTGCCGGCTCTCCGACAACTTCAAGAGAGAAGGGGAGACGACAGGGGCCCCGTAGGCCACCTGTCGGGCCTCCGATAGATGCAGAGGGAGCGGGAAGAGGATCAGAAGGCAGGGGAGGAG
The DNA here is from genome assembly GCF_984573655.1 of Nuphar pumila. Taxonomy (NCBI): domain Eukaryota; kingdom Viridiplantae; phylum Streptophyta; class Magnoliopsida; order Nymphaeales; family Nymphaeaceae; genus Nuphar; species Nuphar pumila. The sequence continues at coordinate 35,550,038 of NC_143254.1, forward strand.
AAGGCCGAGGAGATAGAGGGCGTACCTGGAAGGGGGGCGCCGTCGTCGCTGTCGGCTCCCTTGCGAGGTCGTCGGTGGCGGCGATTGGAGAGAGGCAGCAGCGTCGGGAGGAGAGGAGGAGGAGGAGAAGAGAAGGGAGGTGCGCCTCCCCTCCCGGGATGCTCTTAAAGAGCTCGGGCGATTTTCGGGGAAACCCTAAAAGGGTTTCCCTTATCCTGCTGTCGAGGGGGGGGGGGTGGAGCGGTACGAGTGAGGTGCAGCGCATAGGGGAGATGATTTGTTTTTAAACAAATCCTCCCTCTGTGTCGGGTTTTAAAACCCTGTCGATAACGGGCCCGGGTCGAGTTCTGACCCGACCCGGCTCGGGTCCGATAATTAATTTTTTTTTTACGTGGGTTTTACAGAAGCCCTTCAGACTCATCTCATATTACAATAATTTTGCACGTAGATCTTCGAACTTAGGAATCTCTGGGAGACACAATAAAGACGTTGTCAGAACATGATAGTCTAGCCCAAGCCCACTTAGAGTTTGTTGTATTTTATCTTTATCATTAACCACACATCCCACGATAGCCAGCTAATCCGTGATGGTCTTCATTTTATTTAAGTATTCCATGATAGACATGGAATCTTTCCTCAACATCTGAAATTCTCGCTTAAGAAACACAACTCTGGCCTCAGATATTTGCGAATATGTCTGAAGTAACTTGTCCCACAATTCCTTGGCTGAACAATCATCAGGAATGGCTACAAGAACCTCTTGCGACAATGTAGAAGTGATGTATGCCACCAATGCTTGGTCTCTCTTCATCCAAGCGATGTAATCCGGATTTCTGAGAAAAACAATAGAAGATACCCCTTTACCATCTTTCTTTTCCTGCGAGATAAATTCTGGAGGGGTTGGAATTGACCCATCCAGATGTCCAGAGAGATCTTGGCTCCTTATAAAAGGAACGATCTGCCTTTTCCAAGTCAAGAAATTGATATTGTTTAACTTCTCATAGATGAGTTGACTAAGGAAATTAGAAGAAAGGGATGTTTATGGGAGCGAGGAGTCCATTGAATAAAAATACGAGAAGTTGGTGTTAAAAGGAAAAAGAGAATTTTTGGACAGATTCAATCGAAAGAAAAATCAAGCACTTTTAATATTCTGTCTTTTTTTTTTGCAAAAGTTAATAAACTAGGAAAATTATATCCTGGCGTGGCCAGCGAACATGACAAGACTGATTATGTCAATGCTGAATCAATTCCTTATTGAACGAGTGTATCTAGTTTCCAAAAAAAAAATTCTGTAATCTCGAATAATGAGAATGATAAATATGAAATAGAAATATTTCAAATGAAACCAGCTTAGCAACAGAGGACCCTGTCGATGATCCCTTCTTAAAATAAGCAAGGATTGTTAGCAACGAAAGAAGATCAGAATCGATTAACGTGGAGACACGTTACCGATTTTTGAAGAAGAAAGTTTCAGAAGTGGACACTTGAAACACAGAAACGTTGTTTGGAGGAATATCTGGGTTTTGGATGATGTGAAAATGCAGATTTGAAGAAACCAGATTTAAAGAGGAAGGAATAACGTATTTAAAAGGAAGAAGAACGAGCACAAATTTAAAAGAGGGAATGAGCACTGATTGGGTTTAGAAAGGAGAACGCAGATTGAGTTTAGAAAGGAGATCGCCGATTGGAATAGGATGGGTTTTGGAATCTGAGAAGACACCGATTGGAAGAACCTACATTTAAAAGAGGGGAACATAGATTGGAACTCACAGATTTAGATTGGAATAGGATGGGTTTTGGAATCTGAGAAGACGCCGATTGGAAGAACCCAGATTTAAAAGAGGGGAACGTAGATTGGAACTCACAAATTTCTTGCCTTGGAACTCAAGACCATCTCTTTGAACACTCCTTTTGGAGAAGCAATCCCAGGTCCAGCACACTACTCTGATACCATGTTAGAAGACGACCTCCAGATTTACCTGCCCAAGGAAGAAAACAAATGATAGAGAAAAGGGGCTGAAGAAGGTCATGGTTGAAAATCGTTTATGTTCATTGATCTATTCAGTAATACATATATTAAGTGCTTACAAAATAATTAGGTTACAAAAATACCCTTTAATGAAAGGTTAAAATTACAACATAACATAACTATATGGATACGGGTCTGGATTGAATCCAGATCCGTAAACCAGGTAAATGACAACTTCTTTTCAATTTACACCATCATTTTCTTCTTGGTTGGAGGATGTGGCAAGGACACTTGGGTTGTTTTTGCTTATACCAATACGGGTTTCTTCCCCACTTAGTTTGGTAATAACATCCTCAAGAGAAGGTGAAGTGAAGGAGGAAAGAAGGGAGGACCGTATTTGTTTGAATTCGGGTTTAAGCTCATTTAGAAAATTGAAAAATCGATCCTCCTCCAATTGCTTATGCCTAAGCTCAATGGCTTCACTACTTCATTTGGGTTCAAGCATGGCAAGTTCATCCCAAATGGATGATAATTCCGCAAAATATTCTCTAATAGTCATTTCATTTTGTTGGAGGGTCAAGGCCCTTTTTTGAAGATAATACTTGTGAGATAAATCTCTTGAAGTATACATCCTTTCAAGATATTGCCATGCTTGAGAAGCTTTTTTGAATTTTATGATGTTGGCATCGATCTTTGTCTCAACGGATGAGAAAATCCATGATAGAATTTTAAAATTTCTCATCTCCCATTCCTCGTGCTTCTTGGAATAGTCTTCAAGAGCTTTATATATTTCTTCACCTTCAAGAATTTTTATTTCTCCTCTTTCTACCAAAGTAATCTTTGGTTCCGGTTCTGGTATTGAGCTTTGGACATATCCCCAAAGCCCTTTACCCTTGATATGAGCTTCCATATTTCTAGCCTAAACATGATAATTTGAGCCATTCAATTTGAACCCAAGAGAGAAGTGTGAATCCTTTTCTCCCATTTGAGAAGAGAAGAAAGGAGGTGAGAAGAAATCCTGACCACAAAAAGAGTTTCTTGGAACTTACTTGATGAAGTATGCTTCTTGATGCAAATGGCAAGAGGTCTTCACGCCGAAATCCAAGAAACAATGGAGTGCACGACTCTCGAGGCATGTGATGAGATGAAGTGGCACACTATTCACTTCTATAATAACCTTGCTCTGATACCATGTGAAAATGTCTTCAAAGAAACAATATGCATACAAGCACTAATTCCTCACAAGAAATGTGCACAAAGGCACCCAAAGAACATTTGAATAATTATGCACAAAGGCATAAAAGTAGCACACACATGCACAAAAGCATAAAAATATATCTCTTTATTGAAAATGAAAAAGAGCTTGAGCTCCCACACCAAAAAGAAGTGTTGAATGTACAAGGGGAGAACCCCTATTTACAAGAACCAAAGAGGGACTCTCCAACGGTCACTATTGTGACCGTTGGAGGGGCCCAACGCCTAGATTGGGCCCCTCCCAATGCAAGTACAAGATAAAAAAAAGAAAAGTAAAAAAGAAAAAGAAAGAAAAAAATAAAGAAGAAAAAAGAAAAAAGAAAAAAGAAAAATAAAAGGTACGAGCATATTCCTATTGGAATATGCATAAAATGTGAAAAGTCCAAATTACTCTTTATTGGGTTTAGAAAAAGATATATATATATATATATCTTTATATATACATAGAGACGTATACATATATATATATATATATATATATGATATATATGTATCTCTCTCTCTCTCTATATATATATATATATATATATATATATATATATATATATACACAATAGGAATACATTTTAACACCCTCTTTGTGCTCTCCTTTTTGTATATAAAGGAAACTTCCCCCCTCATGTAATGTATGAGTTCTCTCACATTCTCGCCTTAATAATATTCAGTTTTTTGCCTTTTGGCATTCACCCCATAATGGGTTTGTGTATTTTGCACATTAAGTGCTTGTGTTTCGCACATCTCATTACAGTCACAACATATTGCACTTTTTTCTTTGCTTTTTTCTTTTGAGAGAATGTATTTAACATTAGAAAACATCCAAGCAAGTTCATCAGTTTTAAAAATCTCTTATCTTCAATTTCTAAACCAGCACAACAAAGTAGTATTTGATCAAAGTGAGTCGAGAGCCATTTGATTGGAAATATGTAGTTTACTTGTGGCATCCTAGTACAGAAGGCCCAGTTATACTTGAGCAAATTTTGATGGATCTATAAAGCTGGCTGGTAAGACATAAGAATTGCATGGTTTCTGCTGCTTTGGTCTTGAATTCTTCAGCTAGGTCTGTCCTAGTACTGGGTTATTCATTTAAACCTTTTGTGGGTCTTAATATGTTGTCAAAACATATTTTCTCAGCATTAAACAGGAAGATGTTTCAGAAGCATCTTTTTCATCAATTACATTGTTTTTCTTATGATATTTCACAGCCTTTCAATTGGCTAACAAAGTGATGTGCTTTTGTTTTTTCAGATTCTAAAACAAGATATAAGTTTTGCAAAAATCCAGGCCTTAATTCCAGTGATTAAGGGCCCCTTGGGCATCGAATATCTTCAAAATGCTTTTGCTGTTCGTTGTGGACCTCCTTCTGAAGCAACAACTCGTTTACCTCAGACAAGACTTTGGATATTGGACGTGATGCAACATTTAGATGAGCAAAGAGTTGATTTTGAGTCTTCTGTTGAAGCATGCAAAACAAACCTAAGTGCTAGTCCTGCATTGCTGCTCCCCAACCTAATTAAACCTGGCAAGTATACAACAATAAGTTTATCTCTTGTCAAGTTCTTGGCTGATTTGCTTTGAATTTGGTAAGGTCTCTGTCATGGTTGGAAAAACCCTGCAAGTCAAGCCGTGACTTGGCCCAGTCATCCTGTATCAGGATTTTCGCAAGTCAAGTTACATCTGACTTGTTTTTCCACAAATTGGATGCATTTTATATGAGACTTATTTGGCTCTGCTTAGTTAAGAGTCAATGATGACTCTCTGGATTGTGTGATTTTCTTTTTTGCACTTGGTGAGAAAATGTAAGGAAAGCTAATGAAATCAAGTAATGTCCTTTTAGATAAGAAAAAACCTAAACTAAACCTCCTCTCTCTTCCTCTCTCTGATTCCTGGATGTAGGACTTACTGTGTCTCTCTGCAGTCCTCAACAGTGTGTGGGCCTTACTCTTTGTGACCGTTGACTGAAAGTAAGCCCAAAGGCATGAACTCTCTCTTATTTCCCTTTTATTATCCCCATCTTATTTTCCCTTGTTTTTCTTATGAAAATACGATCTATGGTTATCCATACCCTTTTTTGTCTCCTCTCTCTCTCTCTCTTTGTTTCTTATGTGCCCATATGTTCTTTTCTTTAATTTGTTCTCATCCTTTTTTTTCCTCGTTCTGAACATAAATGCGCTCGCTGGTGATTAGCCATGGACCCTTTTTCTCTCCCTCCTTTGTCCCTTTTTCTAAAGGATTTCTTATGTTTTCTCTTTTTCTATTTTCCTCCTGTCCTTTTTTCTTTTAATTGTAATGTACACAATTATTTTCAAGATGAATTAGGTTCTAAAATTTTGATACTAGAGCTTAGATTTGACTGCATGCTTGTAGATATGATAACAATATTTGTTCTTTTATTGTGTAAAGATAGTTTAATTATTTATTTTGCTATTGTTAATCTGTGGCTTTTAAATTTTTATAAATTATACGAAAAGACCCATGAGTGGGCCTAGTTGTCTACCCAAGTGACCAAGCCAAGTCTCCTGATCCAAACTGACTTGAGGTTGCCAACCATGGCCTTTATTGCTTTAGAGACTCAACTGCTCAGAGATAAATGTTTGCTTGCAGAGTGCTGAAGTAGCAACTTCATGTGACTTATTTGCATTCTAACATAGATTTGACGTGTTCATGGCCAGGCAGAGTACCTAAAATCGACATTGAGTGGAAATCTATAGGAAATGTTGTGCGCCTAGGGCTTATTCAAATTGTGACCAGAGCTTTTGCATCAAACGAAGAGAACACCCCAGAAACTCTTAGGTTGGATCTAGAGAGCTTGGTAGCGTTACAAAATGACTTCCAGAGAGTGGTAGTGATTGCTACTGCGTGAGTATTTCAGCTTTTTTATGACTAGTGAAGCTTATAATTGTATGCTAGCTGAGGCTTTGTTCATCTTATAAGAAATAAGTAGTCAAATTTATGCACCAGATTGCTGTTAGTGAGGCAGACACTCGCAGACAAGGAACTAACGCTTGAAGACATTGAAAGTATTCTAAATGATGCATGGAAAGAGATTAGTAAGATCTTGGAGAGGCCTTTGGTTATGATCTATCACATAGGCCAGCTGATTTCCCAGATATGTTCTCCTTACATGAGTGGAAGCTCAGTAGATGCTGGATTGATGACGAGAGTCATGAACAGGAGTCTTACTCCAGGGGATGCAATTTTCACAAAGGTATCAAATGCAGTGATTGAAAGCATGCGTGCGATACTTCTGGTTGGTAAGGAGCAAAGCAGTGGTGGCCTCTCTCTTGCACAGACTTCGTTGAAACGGGTGGGAACTAGTTCCATTCTTGAGCTTGTCATTGAATTGTCAGATAACATGGATGTTATAGCTCTTGTGACTTGCCAAGTGCATGGATTGTGGTATGAGAAACTAAAATCTGACATAAACAGTGAATGTACATGAGAAGCAGGTATTGTATGTTATCTAAAACCCACTTTTTGCATTTGTTGTAGTTGTGCATTATGTACATTGCCAAAAACTTGTAATTATTGTGTGAACTTGGATTTGAATTTAAGATTCTCCTTTCTTTGTAATTGGTAGCTGCAAGCCAGTCTTTTATTTTTTTGTGGCAAAAAGCAATAAACTAGTTAATTGCTGAATCTTGGCAATTTCTTCTCTTTTACCTTGGCCAGAGCAGACAGAAATGTTACCAACTCAGTGAACCGCTGCTTGGACTGGTCTACATCATCTATTAGTGATTGGCAAGCAACACTAGATTAATTTAAATTTTGCCGAATTACCTAGAATTGTGTAGCTAGTGTAGGGATGTAGTTTCTTGTGGGTGATTCATTAGAGAATGTTTTAATCGACAGAGCTGCTGAAATATTTTTTCTTTTTTCCAACAAGGGCTTAAACCTTATTCATTCCACAGCATTTACGACTAGGAATGATCGCCACTCTTGCTTACAGTTAGATCTCATTAGCAGGATTGTGCAGTATTTTGGAGATCTGTTACTATCATTATCACGTCACTTCATGTCTAGGTCATGATTCCCTATCTTGTTTTCAGGCTTTCAGCAAGCCTTCTTCTGACTAGAACTTGTCCACTGTTCCTTCAAGAAGTATCAGTGCTAAATAAATCATAATGAGGAAGTCTAATGCTGGTTGGCAAGGAAATATGTTCATTTTTTAACCTCAGCTACCTTCGAGTTTTGAGGTGCCGAAGCTGTAAAAACCTGAAGGCCTGGAAATCATGAGTTAATTTGTGACCTTCCATATTGATAACGAATTGTATTTTACATTCTGAATCTGCCATAGGATCTCCAAGAAAACTGTGTGAAACTAACTGTTCCTCAGGGAGGGCAATCAAGTAGGAAGAGATTTGCACTTGGCAGTAGGTTTTCAGTGACCCAGTGAAAATAAGCCTTTATTTATTTATTTAGGCTAGGCCAAGGGAAACACCCCGCCCTCTCCCAACAATCACTGAAAGCACATTGACTCGCATTGGTAAAACCCTTTGAGCTGCCCCTACCCTGCCCACTGGAGTACAGCTTCTACCTTGCGACAAAGGACACCCCTTGAGGGTTTCGAACTCATGTCCTCTTTAGAACTGACATAACAATTGTCGTGTAAAATTGATCGGAGTGAGGCATTATTTGATTCCTGTAGTGAACACAGCTGCATTCTATGTCACATGGACACACCTAAAAGGACATGAGACATGGCATTTTTGTATAGTTTTCCATTAAAACCAGCATGTATGGGGACACAACACGGGAGTAAATTGGAGTATTCCTGTGACATAGAATGCATTTGTTACGTGGACCAGCTTAGACAATCTGCGTCTTGCTACTAGCTTGTTTGCATGTAGAAAGTAATCAAGCAAAAAAGGCTGACAAATGAAACAGACTTGTAAATGCGTGTCTTTCAAACTAATAATAATAATAATGTTAAGCAGAAGAAGGGAAATTTTAAATTGGTACCTTAGCATAATTCAAAAACACATATTTCAAAAATTTTAAAACGCACCTAAATATTGTTATTGCTAATAAAAAAAGTCCGCTATTGACATTGAATTTGTAACTTATTGTCATAATGTTATGATATATATATATATATATATATATAATAGTTAAATACTCAATAGGGACATTTTAGTCTTTTCACAGCCTTGTAATAGGTTGTGTTCATTAGGGAAACAACAATCCTTTTATAGTCTAGGATTTTTATTTAATGTTGCGGCCATTATTGTAAACAGGTCATAGAGTCATTGGGACCTCCCCAACTACTATTTTTAGCCCATGGAGAGTGTCCCAATGGCTCTCAAGGGCCTTGTTATGTATAAATAAGGGTATTCCCCTTCATGTAAACTCAATGCTTTCTCAAGCATTTTAGTTATAAGAATTGACCAATAAGTGATCTTTGTCCTTTTGAATATCGTATTCTTGTAAGCCCATAAGAGGCACTTTCTTGTTCTTGTTTTTGCTTCATTACACATAAAACACGACACACATCATTTTTGTCTAATTTTCCATTAAGTATAGTATACAAGGTGTAAAAATGTCTTCAAAGAGACTATGTGCACAAAAGCACTAAGTCCTCAACGTGTGATGTGTGCACAAAGGCACAAGAAGAACACTTGAAACAAGTGTGTTCAAAGGTACAACACATACAAGAGATTACAAATGCAAAAAGGCATAAAAATAAAAGAGAATCTTTATTGAATATGAGGGGAGCTTTTGCTAATAAACTTAAGAAATACAAAAGGGTTGAACCCCTATATATAAACAATGAGAGACCTTGGAGGGACTCCACATATAGACGTTGAAGCCCCTCCAACGGTCATAAAACGTCTATTATGTGGGCCCCCCAAAGGCTGAAAAGAAGAAAATGAAATAAATAAAAGAGAAAAAATAAAAAGAGAAAAAATAAATACAATCATATTCAAAAGTGAATATGCGTAAAAGGAAAATAACAGTTTTACCCTTATTGGGTATTATATATATATATATATATGTATGTATATATATTACATTTTAACCTCCCTCAAACTTACAGTGTGATGACGGAAAGTTTGCCAAAAAAAAATTTAATCTAGGAAAACAAAGTGCCTAAGTAAAAAAGTGAGCTAGTTGATATTCTGATGTTACATAAGGGATATCAATGACTTTCTTCAGGTATTCTTCTCTAACATAGTGGCAGTCCATCTCGATATGCTTCGTGCGCTCATGAAATATGTGATTCTTGGCAATATATATTGCACTTTTGTTATCACAACACAACTTTGTAGGCCATTGAACACGATCTCTCATATCTTCCAACAACCACTGAATCCAAATAATTTTCATGGTTATAGTTGACATAGCTCGATACTCAGCCTCAGTAGAAGACAGAGACAACTTTTGTTGTTTCTTGCATCTCCAAGAAACCAATGATTCACCTAAAAAGACACAAAAACTAGTAGTGGAGTGACGATTATTTGGGTCACATCTCCAATCAAAGTCAATATAAGCAATTAAATTTAATTCAGAAGATGAAGATAGAAATACTCTCTTATTTATGAACCCCTTTACATATCTGATAATTTGAAGAATGACACTCATATAAACTATTGTAGGGGTATGCTGAAATTGACTTGCAACATGTATTGCATGAGAGATATCCGGCCTGGTAATGCTAAGATACACCAATGACTCGACGAGTTTCCTATAAGGAGTAAGATCTTCTAGAGGAATCCCATCATCAATCTTCATTCTTGTTCCTACTACTTCAGGAGTTTCATAGATTTCATCTGTAATGCCTGATCTGTCAATGACCTCATAAGCAAGTTTAGTTTGAAACAAAAAATAACCTCTGTGAGAATAGGAAACTTCAATGCCTAAAAAATATGTCAGAAAACCTAAGTCTGACATTTCAAATTTTTTTGTTAATGTAGACTTGATACTTTTGATTCCTTTGGCATCATCACCTGTGATCAACATATCGTCAACATATAATAACAAAATCATAATTCCTGCATTAAATTTCTTGTTAAACATAATAGTGTCAGTATAACATAAAATAAAACCATTTCTATCATTACATTGTTAAATCGATCATACCAAGCCTTGAAAGCTTGTTTCAAACCATAGAGAGCTTTTCACAAGTGAAGAACTTTATCCTTAGGCACATCCATACCCGGAGGAGCATCCATATAAACTTATTCATTTAAATCTCCATTTAAGAATGCATTTTTAACATTCATTTGATATATGTTTTATTTTTTAATAGATGCAATTGTAATTAGGCACCTAATAGTAACCATTTGCGCAATGGAGACAAATATTTTATCATAATCTATACCATATTCTTGACTATACCCCTTGGCGACTAAACATGCTCTATATCTTTTAAGAGACCCATCACTCTTAGTTTTGACTTTGAAAACCCATCTACATCCTATTATTTCCTTTCTTTTAGGCAAATTTTGAAATTATCAAGTTTTGACTTTCTTAAAGGCTCTAAGTTCATTATCCATTGCATCCCTCCATTCTATCATTTTCTTGGTTTCTTCAAAATTCTTTGGTTTCACATATGAATGAATAACACTAAGACAAATGTTTAGGTGAGAAGGATTCAAAGGATATAAATCTAGAAGGGTTTCTTCTAGTTCTCTCGATTCTACGAGGGTTATTTATTGAGGAAGGTTCACTAGATTCACTATATTTTTCAATTGCACTTCTAAAAGTGTTTTTATCTCTGTGTATATGTAATTGGTTCACTAGATATTTCTTGTTTGATAGTTTTCTCAAGAAGTGGAGCATGCACACTCTCTTGTGTATCATTACAAGAAGCATCAAATATCATTTCATCATCACTAGAAATATCTTTATTTCTAGATAATAATTTAAACAAGAAAGAATAATCGACATTATCCTCATGAGGATTATATTCTTTAAAACCACTTAAATTTTCTAAAAAGGTTACATTTCTAAAAACATATAGTTTATCATTTTTGACATCATAACACCTAAATCTCTTTTGTATTTTCGAATATCCAAGAAATGCACACAGAATGGCTTTGGGTAAAAGTTTATCATTTTTGTCAGTAAGAACAAAATATTTGCATCCAAAAATTCTTAGTCTATTATAATCGGCTTCATTTTGATACATAATTTCAAAAGGTGATATTTTATTCAAGTTCTTTGAAGGAAGGTGATTTATAAGATAGACGGATGTAAGAGTCGCCTCGGCCCAAAATCTTTTAGGGATTTTTTGAGAAATAAGCAAAGTCCTAGTGGTTTCAACTATATGTCTATGTTTTCTTTCGGCTAAGACATTTTGTTACGGTGTTTTAAGACATAATTTTTGATGAATAATCCTATTAGTTTCAAGATAATTTTTAAAATTATTTAAGAGATATTTTTCTTTGAAATCACTCCTAAGAATTTATAATTTATCATTAAATTGATTTTTTATCATGTGATATGTCTTAAAAGTCAAAAAACCTCATGAGAAAGTATATCCAACAAAATCTAGAATAATGATCAATAAAAATGACATAATATGAAAATCCTCCTTTAGATACAACGGGTGCCGGTCCCCATACATCTGAATGTACAATTTTAAATGGTTTGGTTATAAACATAGTTCTTTTTCCAAAAGGTAAGCTTCTCATTTTTTCAAGAATGCAATCATTACAAGTGAAGTCATTTTTACATAGATCTTTAACAAAATGCAAATAAAAAAGCTTGACAATATTGAGATGCCCAAGACGCTTATGCCAAACATTTATATCTTTATGTTGGGCAATGTTACAAAAAAAGTGTTTTGAAATTTGAAAAAATTTCATGTAATATAGATCTATTTTCCTAGAGCCTTCCCCAATCAACTTTTCAGACTGACGATGCTGTATCTAATATTTATTTGATGAGAATTTTATATCACACCCATGGTTTGATAGTTGAGAGACCAAAAACAAATTTAAATTTAACTTAGGTATAAATCTAATTTTAGAAATAAAAAATCCTTGATTTTCAAAATTTCTAATTCTGTTAATTTCAAGAGAAGCACCATCCGCAGTTGAGACAAAAGAAGGAGATATATTTTTTATGTATTCGAAAAAAGCAAAAAAAATTGGAGTCATATGAAAATAAATATTTGAATCTAAAAGCCAAGAAGTCTTACCAAGAGGAGAGAAGGTTGACATGACGGCCCCATAAAAGAATCCCTTGAGAAGAGGTTGAAGAGCTTTACTCCATTGTTGAAAGTGGATGGACCCTCCTCTTTATGTGATTGAAATGTTGTGGATATGGCCACATTTTTCTTCTATTTTGAACAAACCAGTTTAATGTGACCCGATTCTTTGCAAAAATAGCAAAAAAATTTACCATAATCTCTTCTTTGGTACCTTCCATTTTAGCCACCATTTTGACCACCTTCTTCTCTTGCTCATTGATTTTGAAACTTATTAAAATACGAGAGTTTATATAATTTCAAGTTATTCCCCGATCTAGAGACAACGTAGGCTCCTTCATTTTCATCTTTTGTTAAAGGAACGACCAACACACTTTGATTGGTTTTATTCATTTCCAATCTAGTTTTTTCTCTACTTAATTTAGTAAGAACATCTTCTAAAGGTGGAGAGGTAAAGAAAGATAAAAGAGAAGATCTAGTTTGCTCAAATTCGGGTCTAAGCTCATTCAAAAAGTTAAAGAAGTGATATTCTTTCAATTGTTTATGCCATAGTTCAATAGTTTCTCCACTCTATTTTGGTTCAAGGAGTGCAAGCTCATCCCAAATGGATGAAAGTTTGACAAAATATTCTCTAATGATCATTTTTCCTTGTTGAAGAGTCAATGCCTTTTTTTGAAGGTAATATTTATGAGATAGATCTTTTGAGGTATACATCCTCTCAAGATAATCTCATACTTGAAATGCCTTTTTGAATTTCAAAATATTGGCATTTATTCTTGTTTCTACCGTAGAAAAAATCCATGAAAGGATTTTATAATTCTTCATCTCTCATTCTTCATATTTTTTGTTATACTCTTCAAAGGCTTTCTTTCTTTCTTCTCTATCAAGAACCTTTGTTATAGTAATTTTTTTGTTTAAGTAATTTTTTGTTCGGGTTCAGGAATCATACCTTTGACATAGCCCCAAAGGCTTTTTCCTTAATATGAGCTTTTATATTGGTGGCCCAAACGTGATAATTGAACCCATTGAGTTTGAATCCAAGGAAAAAATAAGAATCTTTTCCCCCATGAAGAGTTTTTTGTGAGAAGGAAAGAGTCTTCTAAATTTGAAAACTTACCACAACGGGTCTTCTTTGAGCTTACATGACGTATTGTACTTCACTTGAAATTGTTTGCAAGAGCTTTTCACGCCAAACAAATGAGAATGATGAATATGCATGTTCTTCAAGGCAACCACTTTGATGATGCAATATCCAAGCTATTCTTCTAGAGACCAAGCTCTGATACCATGTGAAAATGTCTTCAAAGAGACTATGTGCACAAAAGCACTAAGTCATCAACATGTGATGTGTACACAAAGGCACAAGAAGAACACTTGAAACAAGTGTGCTCCAAGGCAAACACATACAAGAGATTACAAATGCAAAAAGCCATAAAAATAAAAGAGAATCTTTATTGAATATGAGGAGAGCTTTTGCTAAAAAGCTTAAGAAATACAAAGGGGTTGAACCCCTATATATACACAATGGGAGACCTTGGAGGGGCTCCACATATAGACGTTGGAGCCCCTCCAACTGTCACAATTGTGACTGTTGGAGCATCTATTATGTGGGCCCCTTAAAGGCTGAAAAAAAAGGAAAAAAATAGAAAAAATAAATACAATCATATTCAAAAGTGAATATTCGTAAAAGGAAAATGATAGTTTTACCCTTATCAGGTATTACAAAAGTATATATATATATATATATATATATATATATATATATATATATATATATATATATATATATATATAATTTACATTTTAACACAGGGAGACACAACGCGTCATTTGTTCTTCCTTTGATATGATTATAGGAATATGTGTTCTATCTATAGCCCCCCAAGCATTCTATCATAAGCAATATAAAGGTAGGTATTATACACATACATAATATAATTATAAGTGTAGAATCTCGTTTACCTTAAAGTATGGGTAGAATCGCGGTTCTCCCATAATTTTTGTTAGGGTATCATCATTGTGTCGACTCATGAACTGATGTTCGATACTAAGTAATGTGTTTAATACCAAATTAAAATATTTGCTAATTGTTTTTCCTAAGTGTTGAAACACATACTACACTGCTAAATTTCTCTCATTGTGACCAAGTGTTAATAAAAAAAATGCAACTTATTCTTCAACACGTACATCACGAGCATCTTGCAATAATCCACTTATGTGAAGAGCCTCACATAATGCTACATATATTTTTTTTATGCGTAAAAGGTTGAAACAATTTTGGCAATGACTCAACACACAATCGCACACAAAATCATTACTCATATGTATAGAATCATAAACTATTTTTCTATGTGGCCTTCTCAAAATGATCATCACCACCATAGTGAGTAAGTAAAGAAGTTCTTGTTAAGGAGTCATTATACTTCTGCAAACATAAATAAAATCATGTTTTTTACATGAATAAAATGTACAAATGAATATGAACAACATAATTGTAATAAACATGAATAACATGCACAAAATCGAATAAGAATAACATAATGTAACATAGATGTATATTAAACATTTAACACTATTATAACATGTAAAATTTCAATTGAGAAACATTTAACGTGCATAAAAGCAATGCTAAACATTTAATACGTTGATAACATTAAACAATCAACATAAGCATAACTGTATATTCACTTATGAAAATGCATACCTAAACATTGGGAGACAATTTCAAGTCCAACCAATCGACCTAACATTCTGGGTCCATGTTTAAGAATATAGTTGTGTTCCTAGGGGTTATCAACAAGTCTAATGCGCTCACATGCATCTTCACAGTAATGTCACCATTACTGAATATTTCTTTCAATATATAATTACATTATGATGCCAATCTGTTGGGAGAGTCATCACTAATGTTCTTCATATACGTAGAAATGTTGCTTAACATTTCTAAGATTTGATCATCACTTCGAATTTTGCGCTTTCCTTGACCTGATTTCCTAATGAAAGATGAGTTCAAGATAGTTGGTGGGCTATTCATGGGTGTATCATCACCTGGAGCTTATGCTGATAAGTTCAATTCCTCCAGGCATTGTTCAACGGGAGGTGGTGGTGGTACTTCTGATTGGATGGCCTTATAACTGCCTATAGCAGTTGATTTCCCATAAATCTTCACATGTTCAAAATATCATCATTTTTCTGGTTTTTGATAATTCTTCCATGATGGGTTTTTCCTTTCACATTAAATCCAATTTTTAGTGTCTGCCACATGCATCCTCCATTCTATGTCCCATTCAAAACCCAATGTGTTTAATATTTGGTTCATTACTATCAAATTGGGCTTGACTTACTTCAATTTATTCTTGATTTTTTCTAAGGTAAATTCAACCCCAAACTTCTCCTTTATTTGATGCTCTACTACCCTCATGGCATTTTATTTCAATCTCTCTGAACATTTCATTACAAGTATTCTATACTGCTCTAACATGTAGTCAAATAAGAAGTCCACTTGTGATGTACTTCATTGCATTTTTTTAAACTGGTTAGGTTGCACCTCACTCATTTCAACATCTACCATTCTAGATTCTTAATTTAAGATGGGGCAATAATGTAATAATAAATATTTAGTGGGTATTCTATAATTATAAAACATAAGAGCTCCATATCACTAAATCAGAAAATAATTAGCATTTAATTAACCCAAAAGTAAACTAATTCATAGTGGCATGTAAAACAAGTTTGTAGCAGAATAGAACATGTCATAGAATACCAACTATGAACGAGATTTTTTTTTTCTAAGTTGCCTTATGAAAGTGATTTCATTCAGAAGTTTCTAGATGTCACACATTTAATCAGCAAGCTCAAAAACTTTTTAAATAAAAATTGTCATACTTTTGATTTGAGAAAATGCCAAACTCCATAGAATTTGGAAAATCATTGGGTGAGAAGCCCAAAACACTCACTCAAAAAAATAGAAGCACCATGGGTTAGATTTTAGATAACTAAACAAAAAGTAGATGTCAGTATAGCTTGGAAGAAACCAAACTGCACAAATCTAACAGGGTTTTAGATACAAAAAACTCACTGATTTATAATGCATTCACTAAAATAATTGCAAAAACAAACATTAAAATACAAAACCCCCTAATAAATTGCACAGATCTTCATCAAACCGACATGCATTATGAACAAATGCTATTAAACTGCAAGTACATGTCAAGATTTAACCCTTTAAAAAATTAAAGAGACAGATATAGCATTCATTTGTTTTCAAAAAAAGGCAAAAACAAGGTTTTAGATACAAAACCCTAATACCTAAGCATACATTCATTCAATTTATTGAATCAATAGGGTTTTAGATACAAAAACACTCATTGATTTACCATGCATTCACTAAAACAATTGCAAAAACAAACATTAAAATACAAAACCACCTAACAAATTGCACATATCTTCATTAAACCGACATGCATATTGAACAAATGCTATTAAACTACAGGTACATGTCAATATTTCGACCCTATAAAAATTGAAGAAGCAGATTTAGTATTCATTCCTTAAAAAAGGCAAAAATTGGGTTTTAGATAAAAACCTCTAATATCTAAGCATGCATTCACTCAATCTATTGAATCAATAGGGTTTAAATGCAAAAACCCTAAAAAATCATCAGATTGAACAAACCCTAATCTTGAATAAATCGAATTTAGCATGCATTTACTAAAAAAGTTTAAAAAACAATGATTAAAATATAAAACCCCTAAAAATTTTTGGATTGAACAAACCCTAACCTTGAATAAATTGGATTTAGCATGCATTCACTAAAAAGTTGCAAAAACAATGATTAAAATAAAAAAAACCCTAAAAACAATTCAGATTAAACAACCCCTAACCTTTAATAAACCAGATTTAGTATGCATTCACTAAAAAAGTTGCAAAAAAGAATGATTAAAATACAAAACCCCTAAAAATTTTTGGATTGAACAAACCCTAACCTTGAATAAACTGGATTTAGCAACATTCACTAAAACAGCTGCAAAAAACAACAATTATAATACAAAACTCCTCAAAAAAATTGGATTGAACAAACCTTAAACTTGAATAAACTGGACTTAGCATGCATTCACTCAATAGATTGAAAAAATAGGGTTTAAAATGCGAAAACAACAGAGAGATACGTGCAAGAGGTTTGCCGAAGGGACCGGAGAGAGGAGCTCCATAGTCAATTTGAACAACAACAGAGAGGATCACCAGAGGGACCAGAGAGAGGAGCTTGTCCTGCCCATCTCTTGAGAGAGAGATTCAATAAAGATGGTGGTTGTGCCTCAAGAGCTCTGAGATCAGGGGTGAGAGAGGTAAGAGAATGGGAGTTTAGGATCAGGGGTGAGAGGTGAGAGAGCGAGACAATGTCGAGGGGGGGTGTAAGAAAAGATCAACATTTTTTATACTTGTTTGTTTCCCCGTCCCTGTTCTTTTCGTATTGGGGTGGAACAATGTTTACTTGATATTCTGGATGTGGTGGATGGCATTCCATGCATTCGTCATGTCCCACATTTGTTACAAAACATGTGATTTTCATTCATTTTGTTCTGCATGATGCACCACCAAACAAGTCCTAAGTGGCCTATGTGTATCTGTTTATGTGACTGACCCATAAGTGGTCTTTGTCCTTCTGAATATTGTGTTCTTGTAAGCCCATAAGAGGCACTTTCTTGTTTCATTACATGATATCAGAGCTTTGATGCTCTTGGGTTGTGATTTGTTCGTAAAGATCAAGAAGTGGATTGTGAGATTAGTGAAGTATTGGTTCATTGATTCATTATCTCGGGAAGTGCACCATCAAACCACTTCAACAAATTTTTTGTTATATTCTTTTATATTCTCTCTTTCTAGTTCACCTCTATTCTCTATTTCTTTTTGTAAAAATAGAGGATGAAAGAGAACTTGTCATCTCCATTCCTGTGAGACTTAATGATACAAACTATGTGATGTGGACATATATAGAAAAGCACAAAATATAGAGAAAAATGGTCTATGGGGTTTGATTGATGGTATCGAAAGAGCGCCTAAGCTTATGCTCACCAAGATTGAGAATTCCGAGTAGCACTTCAAGAAGATGAAATGGCTAAAACCATTGCCAAATATGAGAAAAGATGGAAAGAATGGATGATGGTCATTCAAAGATTATTGGATGACTCATCAATAGTGTTGATATAAAAAAGTGTTCAAATTTGACAAAATTTGATTTTGCTAGTGATGCATGAAAATATCTTAAGGATATGTATTATCCAAAGGACATAGTTTATATATGTAATATGCAAAACAAAGTTATAACCATGACCCAACGAGAAATGGGCATTAGAAAATACTATAATATTTTTTCTCTTCTTTGAGATGAATTGACTCTTTTAGAGCCTAAGTAGCATTGTCCTCAAGATGTAGAACTCCGTGAAAATAAAATCAAAATGAAACATTTCTATCAATTTGTAAATGGGCTTAAATCCGAATTTAAAGGAGCCAAATCAGGCCTTCTTCATATAGGAGGAGTATCTACTATAGTGGAAACACTTAGAATTAAGTATAGAGGAAAATAGATTGAAAAAAACTTCCTCTACTAAAGATGAGGAATCAGTGCTTGCTATGTCAAGACCCGAAAACCATACAAGCGCCTACAAGCCCCCTCACTTTGGGAGAAACAATGATTATGGAAAAAACTCCAATGAGTATGAGAGAAACTCCAATTATTATGGAAGAATCTCAAGTAATCAAGAAGAAAAGGACTATAAATACAAGAAGAGTTTAAATTGATATGCCATTTTTGTTATGAGCTGAGTTACATCAAGCTTTTTTACCTAAAAGAAAGGAGAAAGAGATGAAAAGAAGGTGGCTTCCGTGAGATCATCTTTTGAAAGAAATGGTGAAAACGTGAACTCAATGTCTCTAGCACAACTCATGGAAGCACTACAACCAAATGCTAAAAAACCAAACTTTTTCTTTCTCTGATGTGGCCATATCAACATGCATTGATCCCGGTATGACTTCTTGGATTCTTGATTTCGGAGCTTCTTTTCATATGACTTTAAATGAGTCCATACTATCCAAATGTCATACTAACCCAAATGATTCTTTTGTTTCAACTACCAATGAAACTCCTTTAAAAATAAAATTTTTTGGAACCCTACAAAAACATCAAACTTTTCATATACCAAATGTTAGAATAGTGTTAAAATTGTATTTAAATCTCCTATCTATTTCTCAAATTACGGATCATGGGTGCAAAATTTCTTTTTTACCTAATGGTTATTTGATACAGGATCTCCAATCTAGGAAGTTGATTGGGCAAGACCATAGAAAGGGGGATCTAGACAATCTTGAATTATCAAACCATATTTTTTATAATTTTGTGGAAAAAAGATATAGAAAATTGACACAAAAAACTAGGACATCCTAGTATGTCAAAATTATGTTTGTTTTCATTTCTTGCAAATTATAAAAAAAAAATTGTTTGTGAAGATTGTATTTTTGGTAAAATGAAATCTTTGTCATTTGGACCAAGTCATTTATATCTAAAGAACCATTTGAGTTAGTGCATTCAGATGTACGAGAACTAGCTTGGATTGTGTTCAAAGAAAGAGTATCATACTATGGTATTTTTGTGGATGATTATAGTAGACACACTGGGATATATTTTCTTAAGCACAAATCTGAAATATTTGATTGTTTTAAAAAAATTTATCATTTTTCAAAAACCCAATTTAAGGCAAACAATAAAAATTTTAAATCCTATTTCGAAAGAGAATTTCTATTAAATAAATTTAAAAACTACCTTGATTTACATGAGATTATTCTTCAAAAATCTTGTCTCTATACTCCTCAACAAAATGGGTTGACCGAAAGACAACATAGACATATTGTTGAGACTACCAGAACATTTTTTTATCAAAAAATGTTCCTAAAAGATTTTGGGTTGAAGCCACCCTTACGGCGGTTTATTTAATAAATAGAATGCTTTCAAATACTATTTAAAATATTTTATCTATTGAAAAGTTATTTAAAACTTCTCTCGATTATAAAAGGTTAAGAATTTTTTCTTGTAAATGCATTGTTCTTACCAACAAAAATGCCAAACTTTCTGCTAAAGTTATTCCTTGTATTTTCTTGGGATATGCCGAAAACCAAAAAAGCTATAAATGTTATAAAATTGAAAAACACAAAATATATGTTTCAAGAAATGTCACATTCCTTGAAAACGAAAATGAGTTTGAGAAAGATAAAACCAAAGTGCATTATGATTATTCTTTTATTTTTTATCTTGCTAACGAGCATGATAAAATTATTGATTCTGATAGTAACAACATTTATGATGTGCATGAGAGTGACAATGAAGACACTCATGATGCACATGAGAATGAGAATGAGAATGAGAATGAAGGTATTGATGACATAGACCAATCACATAATGAAGTTCAAACTTAATCGAAGATCACCCTCCATATGCCCTACAAAGATATTCTCAAAATCAAGACATAAGTGCATATAGTATTAGAAAGTCCATGAGGATTTCCAAAGCTCCAAGTAGATTTATGTTATATGATTATTTTGAACCTAAATATAGAGAATGTATGATGGTCATCTAGTCATACATAAAACAATCTTCTTATAATGATGCTAAGAATCACCAAAAATGAATTAGAGTCATGAATGATGAATTAGATGCTTTAGAAAATGCAAAAACTTAAGAAATTCAAACATTATTCAAAGGAAAAAAGACCATAGGTGTAGATGGGTTTATAAAATTAAAACTAAAAGTGATGGGATAATAGAGAGATATAAAACTAGACTTGTAGCCAAAGGATATAGCCACAAGTATGAAATAAACTATGATGAAATATTTGCTCCAATTGCTCGAATGACCATTGTTAAAACTCTTGTTTTTATAGCCTCGATTAAAAAATGGGCATCTATAAAATGGGCGTTTAAAAATATTTTTTTGAATGGTAACCTTAATAAAAAAGTTTACATGAAACCTCCATCAAGACTAGGGTTGGCACATGGAAAATTCGTTGGGTTGTACAAGGCTTTGTATGATTTAAAATAAGCTCTTAAGGCCTGGTATGATCTATTCAGTAGTGTGATGACAACTTGGCTTTAAATCTCGTCATACTGACTCTATATTGTTTGTTAGGTCTTCTAATACAGGCATGGTAATATTATTTCTTTACGTTGGTGACATGATTATCATAAGAAGTGATAAGCAAGGAGTTAGTCATATCAAAGATGTTCTTAAAACTAACTTTGATATGACAAATCTTGGTTTTTTTATGATATTTTCTTGGAATTAAAGTAGCTTACTCACCTTGTAGTTATTATTTGTCATAGACCAAGTATACAACAAAGATCATTGAATGATCAAGGCTTTCTAATGAAAAATAAGTTGATACTTCAGAGGTTATCAATGTCAAAATGAAGAAGGATGATGAAGAACCTCTTAAGGATCCAACTCCTTACAAATAGATGATTAGAGATTTATCTTATCTCTCTATTACTCATCCTGATATTGCACATGTTATTCACTCTGCTAATTAATTTCAGCATGCTCCTACTATAGTACATATAAGTGTTGTAATGAATATTATTAGATATATCAAAAGAACTATTATTTATTGTTTATTTTTGTCATCTTCTTCCTCATTAGAAGTTATTGCATATTCCAACTCTAATTGGGAAAGAGATATGAACGATCGTCGCTCAACTACGGTTTTTACATTTTTGTAGGAGATTTGTTGATTTTGTGAAAATATAAGAAGCAACAAAAGGTGTCCTTGTCTTCTACAGAAGCAGAGTACCGAGCTATGGCAACCACTACTTCCAAGTTGGTATGATTGAAACAATTGTTAGAAGACTTGAGAATTCATGTAGCAAAACCCTTAAGATTGTGTTGTGGCAATTAAAGTCTAGTTTACATCGCCGACAATCACACATTTCATGAGCGAACCAAATACATCGAAATGGATTGCCATTATGTCAGAGAAGAATTCTTAAAGAAAAACATTAAATTACCATATGTATCATTCGAGTATCAATTGGCGGACTTCTTCACCAAAACACTTCTGACACTGAGATTTAAATTTTTCCTTGGCAAACTCTCGGTTGTTGCACCGCGAGTTTGAGGGGAGGTATTACGATATATATATATTATCATTGTAATAGTTAAATACCCAATAAGGGTATTTTAGTTTTTTCACAACCTTGTAGTAAGTTGTATCCATTAGGGGCACAACAATCCTTTTATAGTCTAGGGGTTTTACTAAATTTTGAGGGCATTATTGTGAACAACTCATGGAGTCGTTGGGACCTCCATAACGGCTCTATTTCTAGCCGTTGGGGATTGTCCCAATGGCACTCAAGGGCCTTGTTATGTATAAATAGGGCTATTCCGCTTCATGTAAACTCAATGCTTTCTCAAGCATTTTAGTTATACAAATCCTTATAGTTTTTTTATTGTGTTCTTATCCCCTAAGTAGCCTATGTACGTGTTTATGTGATTAACCCATAAGTGGTCTGTCCTTTTGAATATTGTATTCTTGTTCTTGTTTCATTACACATAAAACATGGTACACGTCATTTTTGTCTGATTTTCCATTTAGTATACAAGGAGACACAACATGGGGTAAGTTGAAGCATCCCAGTGGCAGTCTGTAGATATCAAATATTTAGTTTAGGAATTTGTTGATGGGGTTTTCTCTCTTCTCCAATATTTGATCTCTTTTTTTATAAGTAGAATCAATTCATTGTGGCATGGAGATGATAATCTGAAGATCAATAAAATCATTTTTTTAAGATGCTAATCGATACCCACCTAATTCACCAGCCTACCGAACCAAGTTAGCACATAAGACTAGGAACATATTCTAATTGTTGGAGGGTAAAAAGAGCAATATCTTTGTACTAACCCAACAGAGGTTAGTAGTAACTATAGCTAATTTTGAAATTCTTTGTTTTTTATCTAGATAAACAATCTGTGCCTTTTTGAGAATTTACAAGTGTTAGCTGCATTTTTGGATGATGATGATGATGATGATGATAATAATAATAATAATAATAATAATAAAAGAATGAGTTATACGCCTACATCTTCCCAGAATGCACTTTCAACCAGTCATCAGATAATATATACTGAATTGATCAATTTTAACACATTTTTGTGTGGACTATTACAGCAAAAAATTATTTATGTTCAAAGTATACTGCAGTTTAACTTTCCTCTTAAATAAAATTCTCCGAGGAGATTGCAAGGGGGGAGGTAGAGCACTAGGTTAGCTTTTTAAATAAAAATTAAAGCATTTGTACTAGATTTCACTGGGTCTCTATCACGAACATATGATATTCATACAAAACAACTGCCTCAGCTGTTCATACAAAGAAAGATCAGTACAGGAATCCAGTAACAGGCAGAAAGGTAACTATTAAAGACATGACGATCTTTACTGGATCACTTTCTTCTGCTTCTCTTGAGAGACAACCTCGGTCTGACATTCTCTTCCTCATCACTTTCACTATCTAGCACAATAAACGTCGAGAAAACCTGCTCTCTTTCTTTCTGCTCGTGGCTAACATTAGAATCAACCAACTGTAATGCATTTGTTTCCTCACCTTTTCTAATAGGTGCATCCACTTTCCCATCTTTAAAGGTCGGTGCTACTTGCACCTGGTTCTCATTAAATGCACCTGCTTGTGCCTGCTTCTGTTGAGAATGCTTAATGGAAGAACCAACTTCGCTCTTGGATAGAGAGAGTGACAATTTTGTCTTAAGGCGCCCAAGGCCTTGATTTTCATCACATTCACCTCCTTGTGCTTGCTCCTGTTGAGCATGCTTGATAGATGAACCTACTTCATTCTGGGACAGAGAGAGTGATAACCTCGGCTTAAGGCATCTAAGGCCTGTAGCTGCACATTCCTTTCTGTCGCTATTAATGAATACTGATGATGAAGACTCTGGCATATTCCTGTGCAGACTTTTATATAGCTTGTTGCTGTTATCTACCTCCTGGGACACCTGTTTAAGTTCGGCACCTGATTCCTTAATGATGCACTGTATGGGAGATGTCTAGAACCAAATTGGGAATCAGTTAGGACTTTCATAACTAGTGATAATATTGGCCTGAATGCTAATTAAAGAAGTGTTTGTACCACTTACAGTAGCATTGCCTAGAAGAGGATCATTAGTTTCAGCAGTACTACAGATATCAGTGGCCTTTGCATATTTCTCTGTCCAAAAGTGCGCCTTCTGGTTGAAGGCCTGCCTGTTGTATTTGTAGTCTCTGCTCTGCATGACCAATCAGGTATCACATTAGGAAAGATACCAACCATGAATGGATCTCCTCCGACATTTGGGCTAGATGTACTTACAGCTTCATGCACAAGGCCATCGTCAGGGTTAGGCTCACTTAGTAACAGCCCAATACTCATTAAAACCGTAGAAATGTTGAGAGATGGTTGCCATGCTCCCTACAACAAATAGTGGCATAGATACTAGCTTTATCATCAAACCAAATAAAGCTACCACTGTTAATATTTAAACCCTTCATTGATTATGTAACAATTTATATTGAGCACCACATATATCAAATGGTAGAGATTATAAATGAATTTCATACGGATAAAGTAGAAAATAAAGATTATAAGCTATTTGTCAATTCAGCTTATTACTAAATCCAGGATGATAAGTGCATGAAGTGTGTTGAATAACTTAAATTGACATAGTAGCAAAAATTGAGAAAATTATTGATGTACAATATGAAAATTTTGCACATTTTATATTTCTTTCTATGTACTCATTTAAACTCTTTTCTGAAACTTCATTGGTAGTGGATTTCATCACTTCTCAGGGCGTTTACTAATATAACAATTTTCATGCAAACTATTAGATAAGCCCCAACCTTCTATATGACAATGGAGTGATGTATATGTGTTGATTGTATCTTGGGCACCTCCACAGGCAATCTTCTTCCCACTGCCAATGTTATTAAAATTGGTTAAGTGAATCAGTTTCTCAGGAAAAAAATCACTCCACATTGAATTATTTTTGAATTGGTGCATTTGAAAGTGGATTTCTTATTTAATTCCATCCTTTAAAATATGCAAGTGAGTTGACGCAGGGCAGAATCGGCCACAATTAGGCCAATTCTGCTGATTCGACTGAAAATCTGTTGATTCTTGTAGGGGGGCGAATCAGTCCTCTTATCTTTTTGAATAAGGACCAATTCAGGCAGAATCAGATCCATTTTAAATACTGCCATTGATATTGCTCCCTAGTCCCTACAACAAATAGTGGCATAGAATCATGAATACTAGGTGTATCAGCAAACCAATAATCAGCTACCATTCCTAATATTTTTAATCCCTCATTGATTGTGCAACAGCTTCTATTGGGCACCACATATAACAAAAGGTAGAAATTATAAATGAATTGCATACAGATAAGGTAGAAAATAAAGAATACTATTTACAAATTCAGCTTATTATTAAATGGAGGATGTCAAATTGAGAAACTCTAGAAATTATTGATATACAATATCATAAACTTTGTACATTTTAGATTTGTTTCTACCTACTCATTGTAAATTATTTTCCAAAACCTCATTGGTAGCGGATTTTATCACCACTCAGGGCGTTCACCATAACAATTTTCATGAGGAATATTAGACAAGCTCCAACCTTGCATAAGGCAATAGCTTCTCATTGCTAGTGCTTTATTTTCATTCTTTTTTCTCTCAATTGGGACCCAATTATGTGCATCTTCAGATGTGACTCATCTATACAAAGTATTTCACTAAAAGGAAGAAAATTTATGATGCCAAACAAGAAGAGTTTGAAATTTGAAACCAAAATAAAAGACAGCAAACTGCAAACCCTCTCTGTTTGCTGAATCAGGAAACGTACATACGAAAAACAGTATGTTCTAAATGACCCTCAAATATAAGAGAGACCCAACACAGCAAGATTACGTAGAACATCGCTCACACCCATATACTTACAGATATTGACAGCAGATGGGTACCATAACAAAAAGCCCTATAAATATCAAAAGAATGAGAAAACACCAAAATGAGCAAAATTTTGGGGGTTGGTGTGAAGGGAAAACACTGGTTTCTTTACCTTTGGGGGGAGATTGAGAATATCCAGACAGATGCGGCCGCCTTCGTCGATGTTGGGGTGGTAGATGGGCGTCATGAAGGTCGCGATCGGAGGATGCAAAGGGTATCTGCTGCATTTTTCAATCACCAACAAAAGGAAAATTGCTTAACATGAAGAGAACGAAGAGCGGACAGCAAGAGAAGCAGAAGAACCGAATTGGGGTTTCACCTATCGGGAATCTGAACCTTTATGCGGAATAATCCCTCGCTGTAGACGCTTCCTTGAGGTCCCCGCAAATCTGCATCGGGCGTTGAAACAACAACCATGAGAGAGAGAGAGAGAGAGAGAGAGAGAGAGAGAGAGAGAGAGAGACGGGCTTCGATTGTTGACAAGGAATTGGTGGTGTCGTCGGGGAGACGGAGGGAGACGCCTGGTGGAGGGTCGGAATGGAGCATTTGGAGTTCCCTCTGCATCCGCAGGCTCAGCCTCACTGCTTGGGCATCACCACCCATCTCTTTCTCTCTCTCGATTTTGCTTTCCCTACCTGGCAAAGTTGCTCATTCAAAAACAGAAGATATACAACAATAATACAAGCCATCAATCTTATGGCCCGTCCGTGGACCCGAGATGGGTCGAGTTTGGTTGACTGTGCAGCTCCAATCCCGAAAAGACCCAAGCCTAACCAGCCAAGAAGTAAACAGCGCGAGTTTGAGGAGGGAGGACTGGTGCAATGTGATTGTACACTTTTAGTGTGCTGCTGCACCATATCATCCTCCATCTTTAGGACCTGGTCGCCCACCATATTTGAGATACAACCCATAGATTTTTTTTTTTGAATTTTACTAAGCGGCTCAGCTTACCATACCTACCGTCACGGTCCTGTCAGAGTAAAACTCTAGCTTACCTCTTGACCCAAGGGAATCGCCAAACTTTGGCTTAATTAGAGTAGACGCCCATGAAATTCGAACCTAGACTGCATGTTCAACCGCCTGTGTAACGATCGCAACTCATACTCCTTGAAAAATGCAAATTTTTTTTATTAACCATTGCGGAAAACTTCTTAGAGACCCGGGGTCCTCACAGTTCTAATTTCAATTGGATAGTCAAACATCACAAAGGGACTTACATTTATCATCCACAAGAACACAAAACAAACCTTTTTATTTATGAATCAAAATTCAACTCCAGAGACAGTGTTCTACTCAACAGAAAATAAAGTAGCAACTAACTGAAACAAAAGAACTGAAAGAAACAACAAAACTAAAAGAACGAAAACAAGAACCACTCTGTCCGCAAGTGAAGCCGTAAAAAACCAAACATGATTCTCGTGCCCTCCTAGGAGTTGTCAACTTCACTGATCACCTGTCTCTGCGAAAAACCAATAAAGTAGGGTGTCAGAATCAAAATTCTGAGCACAACTACTTTCTTGTGAAACAGGTGAGACAAAGGGTTAAGATAAGATATCATGCAATAATTTGAGAGAAATGCAAATATGACAATTTATAGCATTTAAGAAAGTTTTTCTGCAACAGTTATAAGTACTAAGCATGCAAAAACATTAAAGCAGTAGCGAGTAACAAACCTTCAACATGCAACAGGAAGTAAACATCGCACACTCACCATTATCTAATGATTAAGGGAACAATTAAAATATGCATGATCTAATGCATAGCAGGAAAATGCATGACGTATATGCAATGCATGAATCCTTTTATTATCTTTCATTTAAGTTTTTCTTTTTTATATGCATACCTTATTAAATGCATACAACTTTAATTTTGTCTTTTTAATTATCATTGCCCGCGGATACACCAAATGCGTACAATCATTGAAGTTAAGTTAGGTTCTCAGGGTAGCTTAGAACACAAGTTGTATTTTATTTACTGGGTTCCAAACTCAATCCTCGACAGAATCACCTTCGAAACATTAGACCTCCACATCTAATGTCGGGGACACAAGGGACACCTCACACCCACAAGTGCCACTTTCTTGGTATATCAAAACAATAATTAAATCAAACACACCACCCATAGGTCAAGTGACGGACTCTCCTTAAAATCGTGGTCAAAAGAAGGAACCTCAATATCGGGTTCAGGGGACAAAAATAAAGCCCACATAGTTTTTGTATCTCACAGTCTCCCCAAGACTGAATCTCTAAGAACCCCATTCTCCAGATGGGAGATCCCAGAACGTATATTACACTACTCTTAACTATTATCTTTTATTAACACCCATTTATTGACATTTGCAATATCAGATGCATAAGTAAAGGAAAAAGCTCACATCCACCCCTACGAGGACCCTTACGGGACTCCGGCCCGTGAGAAAAACAAGAACAATATAGTAGAGTACAGTACCACCAAGTGTGATTCAAGTGATGCAATTAAGTATATAAGAAAAAGCAACCCAACTCACAACCGGTGATGGTCCATTTAGGCCAACAATGGATCACATCTCAAAAGCCAAAGTAATATATTATTTATAACACCAAACTCATGCGCCCAAATGCACATGGACTCATGCAAAACAAGGCTATTCATAAGCATAAAAATTTTCAAATCATATGCATCCCTATCATGTGTATTTCTTGCATAAATATATGTGTCTTCATGCCAATGCATACTCCCTTAGGTGTGAGTGCACGTGAATATACATAAACCCACCAAATGCACATGTTCATGTTACATAAAACATTAATAATCTGGAAAATACATGACAACACAATTTCACATGTATTATTTCATAACCACAAGAATGCTCATTACAATAAAAGTTTGCATATATTAAAATTCATATTTCCTACTTTCAAAACACATAATTCAGCATATGTCTGGGCTGCTAGTCGGGTATGTCAACCCCAAATCGGACAGTCTGCAGGTCAATCCAATGAAACAGTCCAGCCGACCTTATCGTCTAGCCCTATCAACACATACACAAGCATAGTTATATGTGTACACAAACAACCAACACTTGCAAAAATTCTGGTTTGCATAGTTGTATACAAGTTACCATTTTTTTTTTGTATTAACTATTTCACAAACCAGCACCCAGCCGACTAGGTCAGCTGGGCCTGCCTCGGCCCTGCTAAAACTTGCCCAGCACCCAGCCGACCCTGTCGGCAGGGCCTGTTGTGGCCCTGTCAATGGTTGGCCAGCACCCTAGTGCTCACCCCTAAGATCAGTTTTATATCTTCAATCAGATAAAACAATGCATAAGCTAAGTCTGGATGAGTCTACAATGTCAGATACGTAATAATGCCCATCGTAGCTAACAACTTGGTGCCCTTACCCATACAAGCAAATGATTCAACCATCCTAACATCTATCAAACTTACTGTATGTAACATTCTTGAGAAATATTAACTTTTTGTAACTTCAAATCTTGTTAACTGAGTGTAACACTTAGCCACATGATTTTAAACATTGTGATACAGTACAAACTGGATTTATCAACCAACCGAAATCTTCCAGACATGCCCAGTCGATCACTCAGTTGGGCCTACTGTCATAGGTACGGCCTAACAGGCCAACCGAACCAGGTTCGGGTCAGTCGTCACCTACACAATCTCGATGGTCATATATAAATTATTTTTCTTGAGAAACAATGAAAAACACCAAAAATACATATATGCAATAGTAGAAATCATGGATCCACTATTCCACCATGGATTTCCATAAAAAAGATGCATGGAATCCATCTCCACCCTATTCCTCAACCGATTCACAGAGAGGTACTCGTACCTTAGAACCGACACTTGAAGGGAAAAGCTCAGGGATGTTGATGGCGAAAAATGACTCAATCAGGCATCATCTGAGTATTTGCCGAACATAGGAAAGAGGTCACAGCAGGGAAAAAATTTAACGAAAGGAACAGGGAGAACAACTTCCCAGAACACAGACCTATGTCTGTTGCTCGTGCCTAAGGTCGCTGTCTTCACAGCGTACGCAAGCTTATCCCCTAGCCCCAAGGCATCCCCACACTTCGATCTAAGGGGTGCCCATGAGATTTGAACCTAGACCGCCTACCTAGCAACGTAAACCCCATCCCACTACGCCAAGTCCCTTTGGGCCTATGATACACATCGGCTTACGTAGAGGGGCGACACCCATGGGGATCGAGCATTGACTGCTTTGCCTAGCAGCCAAGGCCCAACCCCACTACGCCAACCCTTTCTTTAGGTTTTGAACCTACAACATCCCACTACAAGGAGACTTGCACTGACAGCTCCTACCAACCACGCAGAGCCTCATTGGTCTCCCCGAAAAGAGGGATCGGGCAGGGCATCACCCCTGCCTGTTGGCCAGAACAAGGGAGAAAGGGGTGGCAGGAGCCTATGGCCCTTTGTCGACCCTCGACAAAGCCCCACGATAGAGGTGGCAAGGTCGGCAGAGGCATCGTCGGCCACTTACTGATTCCTTGATGGGCACAGGAAGGGGGGGGGGGCAAGGGCAGCAGGGGCACCACCTGTCGTCCCTCGACAAGCCCCAAAAAGGCGAAAGAAAAAGGGGGATACACGGTAGGGGCCTCCAGTCTCCTGCCATCCTTCCGATGAACACAAAGACAAAGAGGGGGAGAGAAGAGAGGGAGAAGAATGAAGGCATACCTAGATCGGTCGGCGTCGTTGGCTACTGCAACCAGGGAGGAAAAATGAGAGAGGGGAAGGAGAGGCTGCGCGTCAGGGACTCCCCTCCCTCAGCGTTGTTTTAAAGGGTGAAAATGGAGGATACAGTTACACATTTCCCCCTTTTGTTTATGTTAAAAAGAAAACCCTACCGAGTTACGGATCCGGGTCAAGTCCTACCCGGGTCCGAGTGTTAAAAAAAGCTCTTTTTCTTTAAAAAAAAACATGGGTTTTACATCCTACCTCTCTTAAAAGAATTTTATCCACGAAATTAGAACGTACCAAACAAGTGCGGGTAGTGTTAACGCATATCTGCTTCAGGTTCCCAAGTGCACTCATCCAGCCCATGATGCTGCCAACACCTTCACGAACGGAATCGTCCTACTGCGTAGCACTTTTACCTGGCATTCCATAATCTCTATTGGCCTTTCTTCAGTAGTTAAGTCAGGTTGTACCTCGATCGCCTCATAGTGAATCACATGTGAGGGGTCAGGTACATACTTTCTCAACATCGAGGCATGTAACACATCATGAATTTGGGAAAATTGGGAAGGGAGTGCTACTCAGTAAGCGGTTTCTCCAACGCGTCCAAGAACCTCGAAGGGTCCAACATACCGAGGACTCAACTTCCCCTTCTTTCCAAACCAGAAGACACTCTTTGTAGGCGAGATTCAAACAAACACGTGGTCGCCTACCTCAAAATTGAGCTCCCTGCACTGTTGATCGGCATAGCTCTTCTACCTACTTTGCACTGTAATCAACCTTTGCCGGACCAAACACACTTGGTCTACATAATGTTGGATGATCTTTGGAGACTCCACTGCTCTCACTCCAACCTCATCCCAGCACACCGGGGATCTACATGGTCGACCATACAATGCTTCATACGGGAACATACCAATACTGATATGAAAGTTGTTGTTATATGAAAACTCCGCAAGCTTCACATGCTTGTCCCAATCACCTTCCTAATCCAAAGTACACGCTCTCAACATATCCTTAAGTGTTTGGATCGTACGCTCCGACTGTCCATCCGTCTGCGAATGGAAAGCAGTGTTGAACTTCAACATAGTGCCCAAGGCCTTCTGCAACTAGAACCAAAATTGAGACGTGAAATGCGGATCTCGATCTGACACTATCAAACGTGGAACCCCATGAAGTCTAACAATTTCATCCACATAGAGATCAACCAGGCTCTCCAAACTCTGACTGATCCTGATTGGAAAAAAATGGGCACTCTTTGTCAAACGATCTACTATTACCCAAATGGCATCTCGCTGTTGTCGAATCTTAGGCAACCCTACTATGAAATCCATCGAGATGTCATCCCACTTCCACTTTGGAATC
The DNA here is from genome assembly GCF_984573655.1 of Nuphar pumila. NCBI lineage: Eukaryota > Viridiplantae > Streptophyta > Magnoliopsida > Nymphaeales > Nymphaeaceae > Nuphar > Nuphar pumila. The sequence continues at coordinate 35,582,507 of NC_143254.1, forward strand.
TCGAGTGGCTTCAAGAGTCCACTAGGTCTCTGGTGTTCAATCTTCACTTGCTGACAGGTGAGACACCGAGACACGAACTCTACGATGTCCGCTTTATCCCATTCCACGAGTAAGTCCTCTGAAGATCTTTAAACATCTTCGTGGAACCAGAGTGAACGGAATATATAGACCTATGAGCTTCACTCATCAACTCTTCCTGCAATTCCTTCGGAACCCATCATCTGTCTCCGAACATGATGGTTTTGTCCTCCTCTCAGCGAAACTGCACTTCTGGCTTCTAGGCACTTTCGCATAACTTCTCAAAATCTAGATCTTCTGACTGAAGTCCCTCAATTCGGTCTATGATCTCGGGTTGTGCCTGCATCCCGGCACAAAGAATGCGTTTGGAGTCATCCAAAAAAGGCTGTCATCTGACAAACTCCTTGAGCAGATCCCAACTGCGCCCAACCAAGCTAGCTCCTATGACTGTCACCTTTCTGCTTAGTGCATCTGCCACCACATTTGCCTTACCTGGATGGTAAGTGATGGAGAAGTCATAGTCCTTCAAGAACTTCAACTACCTACGCTGCCTCAAATTCAAGTCTCGCTGAGCGAAGATATACTTGAGGCTCTTGTGATCGGACATGACCTCAAATTGTTCCCCATAAAGATAGTGGCACCAAATCTTTAGCGCGAAAACTACTACCGCTAAATCCAAGTCATGCGTGGGATAATTCTTCTTATGCACCTTCAGCTGTCGGGAAGCATACGCTATGACCTTTCCGTGCTGCATTAGAACACAACCCAGTCCAGTCTCCGATGCATCACTGTATACCACAAAACCACCCGTCCCTGAAGGCAATGTCAAAATCGGTGTCGTGGTCAACCTCTTCTTTAGCTCTTGAAAACTATCTTCGCATCGAGGGGACCACTCAAACTTCACTCCTTTCTGCAACAACCGAGTCATCGGGGCGACTATACGAGAGAAGTCCTAGATAAATCAATGGTAATATCCTGCCAATCCCAAGAAGCTTCTAATGTCTGTCACCGTCTTCGGTTGTTCCCATGACAAAATGGCCTCCACCTTAACTAGATCAACCTCAACACCTCTCTGGGATATCACATGATTGAGAAACATCACCCTATTAATCCAAAACTCACACTTTAAGAACTTAGCGTAAAGCTAATGTTCTCTCAGTGTCTGCAGCACAATCCGTAAATGCTCTCGGTGATCTTCCACACTTTCTGAGTATATCAGAATATCATCTATAAATACGATGACAAAAGAATCTAGCCACAACTTGAAAACCTGATTCATCAAGTCCATAAATGCTACAGGGGCATTGGTAAATCCAAAGGACATTACCAAAAACTCATAATGCCCATATCTGGACCTTGAAGCTGTCTTAGCAATATCCTCACTTTTAATCCTCAGCTGATAATACTCCGAATGAAGGTCAATTTTTTAGAATACCTTTGTCTTCCTCAACTGATCAAATAAATCATCGATCCTAGGCAGAGGGTACTTGTTCTTCACCGTCACTTGATTTAACATATAATAGTCAATACACAACCACATCGATCCATCCTTCTTCTTAACAAAGAGGACTAATACACCCCAATGGGATACACTCGGCTTGATAAAACCTTTGTCAAGAAGCTCCTGCAACTATTTTTTAGCTCCACAAGCTCAGCAGGTGCCATGTGATACAGAGCTCGAAAGACTGGTGTTGTACCAGGCACTAGCTCAATCGAGAACTCAATTTCTCGATGTGGTGACAAACCCGATAAATCCTCAGGAAAGACATTTGAGAATTCATGGACGACGTCTAACTGCTCCAAGGGTGTCACCTGGCTATCCTGAGTGGACACACTGGCCAAGAACACGACGCAACTCTGCTTGTGGTACTTGGAGATCTTAAAAGCTGAGATGATCTTTACCCCCGCTCACCGGTCTCGTCGAATGATATAACAATGCAGACAAGTCAGGACATTCCAAGATAACTTTCTTGCCCCGACACTAGAGGGTAGCATTATGTCTAGACAACCAATCCATACCCAGAATGTCATCATAAAACATCATATCTAGTATGACCAAGTCGGCAGACAACTCATGTCCCTCGATTATAATGCAAACTATTGGGAGATATCCCGCAGGTAGAGGATACACCCATAGGTGACATCACATCAAGAGCCCTTTTGAGGCTAGATGGAACCAAATCGAGCAACATTGCAAATGAAAAAGAAATAAATATATGGGTTGCACCCGAGTCAAACATCACACGTGCAAAGTATTCAACAACTAAGAAGATACCTTCAATCAGATCAATCTGCTTGCCCTGAGAGGTTGTTGTCGCCGCGTAGACCCGTCTATAGGTCTTGCGCTAATCCTACTACTGCTGAGGTCTCTGCTGTGGTGGTTGCTGCTGCTGTCCTTCAAGAGCCGTAGGCTTGTTCGGGCAGAAGGGAACAATGTGCTTTGACTGCTAGCATTGATAGCAGACCCCCTTGAATGACGGGCAAAAACCTAGTGGATGGTTCTTGCCGCACCTGCGACATGTCGGCTGGGCCTTCCCCTGCTATCTCTATGGATGAGGTTGACCCTGTTACGCACCCTACTGTCGTCCATCATGGGTCTGCTACTTCTTTCCACTCTGCACCTTCCTTCTTGCTGGTGGGTTCTTCCTCATCCCACTCGAAGAATCCCCTCCATTGCCGCCTCCCTTCTGGAAACTGCCCCTGGATCTCTCCCAATCCTCGGTCAGAACGGTAGCCGACTCGATCGCATCGGCCAAAGTAGTAGGTTGACTCATCAAGATGCGAGTCTGTAACCCGTCCTTCAATCCACGCACGAACTTTGCCTCCCTTACCTTCTCGCTGGCGAACAAGTTTGGGCAGTATCTCTCCAGACTCCTGAACTTGGTGGCATAATCCACCAAGCTCATGCTCCCCTGAGCAAGATCCAAGAACTGTTGTTGCACCTGCTTTTGGGCGTAAGAAGGGAAGTAGGTGTTCCTCTCTAACTACATCCCAAGGAACCGTCTCCATATCTATGTACTTCACCCTCCGCAGGGTGTCCCGCAATTTCTTGGCATTGCCCTTCAGCTGGTATATGCCAAATAAGGTCTTCTTTTCCTCGAAGACAGGTAGGACTTCAAACGCCCTCTCAATTTCCTCGACCCAGCTCTCGACAGCCTCTGGGTTGGCCTTGTCTGCGAAGGTTAACGTGTCCATCTTCAAGAATCTCTTAAAAATCACTCCTCTAGAGTTTGGAACCATCTCGACCTGAGGTTCTTGGGCTGCTGCCTGCGCAGCCTGTGCCTCCTATAAGACTTGGGCCATGTGCATCGTCTACGTTGTTTTCTCTGCCTACGCTGTCATAGCCTCAGTCAGGGTGTGGATAACACCCATCATGAAGTCCCTCTCCTCCTGCCAATTCGCAGAAGCACTGGCAGAAGATGAAGCACCACGACGTTCGTACATCTACAACGTATAAAATGTACGCAAAATTTAGATTCTTTTTATTTTTTGATCCTACCCCCTTAGGGTTGATCCTGTATAAATACTTTTAGAAGATCACATAAGATTACTAGTGTATCATATAATGAAGTTTACCTATGGATACAAGCAAGCATACAAAATGTTAATGCTTAAATAAAAGTATTTAAATAACCTTACCAGTGAAGAAGACTGCTCTGGAGGATGAGGCATGACTTGTTGACGCTTCAGGACAGAGCTCACAAACCAAAAATAAAATTTAACACTAAATGATGATAAAGATGTAAGTTTTTGTGGTGGCTCTTATACCAAACATGTAACAACCCCAACTCAAAACGCATATTTTTTTTTAACCATTGCGAAAAACTTCTCAGAGATCCGGGGTCCTCACAATTCTAATTGGATAGTCAAACACCACAAAGAGACTTACAATTATCATCCACAAGAACCCAAAGCAAACCTCTTTATTTATAAATCAATATCCAACTCTAGAGACAGTATTCTACTCACCAGAAAATAAAGTAGCAACTAACTAAAACAAAAGAACTGAAAGAAACAACAAAACTAAAAGAATGAAAACAAGAACCACTTTGTCCGCAAGTGAAGCCGTAAAAAACCAAACATGATTCTCGTGCTCTCCCAGGAGTTGCCAACTTCACTGATCACCTGTCTCTGCAAAAAACCAATAAAGTAGGGTGTTAGAATCGAAATCCTGAGCACAACTACTTTCTTGTGAAACAGGTGAGACAAAGGGTTAAGATAAGATAACATGCAATAATTTGAGAGAAATGCAAATATGACAATTTATAGCATTTAAGGAATTTTCTCTGCAATAGTTATAAGTGCTATGATCCTGAAGCATGAGTGACTGCAACCGGTGAACCCAAAAAGGGTCATGTGTTCGGGTTTTGAAGTAATATGAACACCACACCAGTCGTTACCTCCTCCAGCTAGGGCTCTCAGAGTTCTCCCGCCAGCATTAACTTCAAGCGTTCGATTGACTCAGCTAATTCTTGGGATGGTGTCTACCAACTTGTTAAGGACACAATGCGTGACTATTTACATGAAAGTTTTTTGACTGCTTTATAACACATATATGCATGATTGAATCACTATGAAAGTTTTTTGACAACCTTTGAACACATATATGCATGATTAAATCACTATGAGAGTTTTATGACAACATCAGAACACATATAAGCATAATTTCATCACTATGAAAGTTTTTGACAACCTTAGAACATAAATATGCATGCTTGAAGTACTATGAGAGTTTTTTGACAACATTAGAATACATATAAGGATGATTTCATCACTATGAAAGTTTTTGACTGCCTTATAACACATATATGCATGATTGAATCACTATGAAAGTTTTTTGACAACATTAGAACACATATAAGCATGATTCCATCACTATGGAAGTTTTTTGACTGCCTTATAACACATATATGTATGATTGAATCACTATGAAAGTTTTTTGACAACCTTAAAACACATATATATGCATGATTGAATCACTATGAAAGTTTTTTTACAACCTTAAAACACATATATATGCATGATTGAATCACTATGAAAGTTTTTTTACAATCTTAGAACACATATATAAGCATGATTTCATCACTATGAAATTTTTTAACTGCCTTAGAACACATATATGCATGCTTGAATCACTATGAAAGTTTTTTGACAACCTTAGAACACATATAAGCATGATTTTATCACTATGAAAGTTTTTGACTGCCTTATAACACATATATGCATGATTGAATCACTATGAAAGTTTTTGACAACATTAGAACACATATAAGCATGATTCCATTACTATAAAAGTTTTTAAACTGCCCTATAACACATATATGCATGATTAAATCACTATAAAGTTTATTGACAACCTTAGAACACATATATATGCATGATTGAATTACTATGAAAGTTTTTTGATAACCTTAGAACACATATATAAGCATGATTTCATCACTATGAAATTGTTTGACTGCCTTAAAACACATATATGCATGCTTGAATCACTATGAAAGTTTTTTGACAACCTTAGAACACATATATGCATAATTGAATCACTATAAGAGTTTTTTGACAACATTAAAACACATATAAGCATGATTGTGATACAAAAGACATTTATTTGATAGCCTTATAATACATATATGCATGCTAGAATCACTATGATATTTTTTTGACAACCTTAGAACACATATTTGCATGATTGAATCACTATGAATTTTTTTCTGTCAGCCTTAGAACACATATCTGAATTATGTTAATGTCCTTCACTTTACTGCTAGCTAGTCTATATGTAATTCATTCATGTTACTTTGATTGCCTTAGATTAGGTGCATTGCATATAATTTATTTCATTATATTTTGTTTATCAATACTAACATTTCTTTTCTCTTGTAGGATGCTGGAGATAATCAACGTAGAGAAGCTAATGGAGGCATGGATGAAGGGGCAGATCGAGACAATGAAGAAGATGATGCTCTGAATTTTGGCGATGATTAGATTCATGTGTTGAATTTATTGTACCTTCTTGTTGTTTCAAAAAAAACTCTTTGTAAATGTTCACTTGTAAATAATTGAAACTTGGCGAGGATTATAGTGGATCAATAAATTGTTTTAGCTGCTTTGTATATGTATTTTTTATGTGTACTTTGTTTTGTATACATAGGATATATAAATTGTACAACAAGAAAAATTTTTGCGATATTTATATTTCAAACAATTTTTTTAAATTTTTTTATTTTTTGTGATGAATTAGCGACGGATATTATCTGTCGCTACTTAGTATCGACCTCAAATTTAGTGACGGATTAGGGACGGATATTTATCCATCAAAAAATTAAATCGACCAATGTTTTGCGACGGATTATAATCAATCGCAATTTCGTTGCTACATTAGTGATGGATGTGTATCTGTCGCAAAACCAAATCTATGCGGATTAACGATGTCCTTGCGATGAATCATGGCATTCGCTAATTCATCACAAATTAACAACAAAAGTAGCGACAAATATTTTCTGTCGCTAATCCATCGCTAAACTGTTTAGTGACGGATTATGATCATCGCTAATCCACTGATTTTTTGTAGTGTAAGAGCTAGAAAATTTGATACTTTATAGGTTGTTGATATTTAAAGGCTTTCAAACCTAACTACTTGTCATAATTAGATGATTTGAGAGCCAACTCTCACTAACCAAGCCATGTAAAATACATATGTAACATTAAATTCATGAAAAAAACCCAAAACACATAAAAAATTTAAAGGAAAACTTTGTTTTTACCTTGGTGACATGACCTATATATATATATATATATATATATATATATATATATATATATATATATATATATATAGAGAGAGAGAGAGAGAGAGAGAGAGAGAGAGAGAGAGAGAGAGAGAGAGAGAGTAGTGGGTAGGTGCTTAACCCATGCTTAATGGCACTGACGGACGGTCAGTGCCCAAAAAATAACATCAAAAAATGCTCACAAAGCGGATGCACAAACTGGGAAAGCAGTGCACTTAGAGCGCCGCTAAAGCTCCAAGGGACATGTGCGATATTAAAAATTTCTAATGCTTCACGCGTCCCTCTCCCTCGGGACTTTAGCGGCACACTTAAAGCACTGCTAAAGCCCATTTGGCATTTTCTGACCCATTTTTTGATGTGATTTCATTCTTTTTTGTGCGCTGACCATCCATCAACGTGTGATGGATGGTCAGCGTGATTAAGCATGGGTTAAGCACCTACACGTGTGTGTTATATATATATATATATATAGAGAGAGAGAGAGAGAGAGAGAGAAAAAGAGAAAGAGAAAGAGAGAGAACAGGGCATTTCCAACACCTTTTTTTGCAAATCCAAGTTATCCAACCATGTAGATATATTTGGCATGGTGAATTTGCTAGGAATTAACTGTTGGATGGTGTATTTTTGATAAAAAACATTATTTTTGGATGCTTAAATATTTATGAAGATTATGAACGGTTGATTAAGCCTTAAAAAATCTTGAATGTGTATGATAATCAGATGATTCAAGAGTTAGTGCTTATAAAACCAAGCATGTAGATCACATCTGTAAGTTTAGATTTAAGAGACAAGATTAAAAAAATCATAAAAATTACAGTTCACATGGTAGTTCTCATATTTCTAGTTTTCACACACACACACACTATATATATATATATATATATATATATATATATATATATATATATATATATATATATAGAGAGAGAGAGAGAGAGAGAGAGAGAGAGAGAGAGAATTGTTCATCGTCAATAGCTTAATGTTAAAATGTCAAAATATAAAAAATAAAAATGTTCATCTGCTCTATCCATAATACATTGTCTTCAGCGTAACTGAAAAATTCTAATGCTATAATAATCCCTTATCACCCTTGAGAAAACCCCATGTCAAATAAATCACCTTGCACAAGGTAGATCCATTATGGACTGTACAACCTCCTTGAAACACGCATTTCTAGCAAGCCAGAAGCTTGGGAGTAAGGATTGTTTCTCAGCTAATGCAGAAATAACTGCAGAAACAAAACATGGTGGTCATAGACTGGCACTGAAGTGATACTCTATGGACTTGATCCCAATCTTCTTGTTTGGTGTCAAGCTGTCGACGACGAGCGACACATCGACAACGACCGTCACCTTCCTGAGCTTGAGACCGTCCAATTGCAGCACCACCGGCACCACCACATTGATCCCCAATGGCACCCTTCCTGTGTGCTGCTGCTCCATTAGTGCGGCCTGCAATCCGGTGCCGAACTTGCTCTTTCCGGTTAAGACCACGTCCATAACTGTTTTATTCATGTGTCCTTGATAGAAAGCCGGCAGCTTCCCTGAGCAAAGCCTGCTGCCAGAGTATGTGACTGCCACAAGGCCGTTTGGTTCATAATTGATGCCAATCTTGGTATTCAGGTTGTACGCGACAATGACTACGGTGAACTCTGAATACACGCTCAATTCGGAATCGACCTCGAATTTCGTGACGTGAAAATCTTTCACGTCGTACAAGGGGACCTCTGGATGGTAGGCATAGAAAAGGTAGGCAAAGATGCAGACCAGTGCAATTATCAACAAGAACAAGAAGCAGCACAAGCAGCAGATGCACCTGCAGCAGCAGCTGCTTCTCTTCCTTGGAGGATAGGACTGGTACCTTGGCACATTACGACGATAAGGAGGCGGCCTCGTCGACGGATTGAGGCTGTTTTCGGAAAGGAGGACATATTTCGGTGCATACTGCGGCACCGCCGAGGACGATTCGACATCCATTGGGTATGCCCCATGATGATTGCGATGTCCATAATAGTCTCCCATGGAAGGAGCTGATGAAAGCAAAATGTATGTATTGAGAAGGAATGAGATGGAGAGGCCTTTCCAAACTGAGAAGTCACAATGAAGAGGAGAAAGAAGATGGTGCAGGAAAGGCCTCCCCAACTCCAATAGGTACTCTTGTTTCTCAGGAACTAGGAAGGAGGAGTTGGTTTTTCTGTTGTGAAAGAGGGAGCAGAATGGATGAATTGCCAAGCGTTCCACTTGGACTCTGTTTTGAATGCATGGTTTGAAACAGCTCTTGAAATAGAGGCGCCTTAAAAAGTCATGTGAAAATGAATTCTAGTGGTGCAGAAAATTCCTTCGAAATATAAAAAATTGGTAATTTATATATAGGTTCTTAACACATGAAAATTTTACATTTATTGGCCTCAAGTTTCAAATATTCAAGATATTGCCTAACCTTTTCAAACATTGCTCAAATGACCGCCCAGGGGCCAGGGATAAGTAATTTCAGAGAGAAAACAACTTAGGCAGATCTGAGCAATTTTTTGAAAGGTAGGCATCGATCTTAAATATTTGAAACCTGAGGCCTCTGAATGAAAATTTGCCATATGTTAAGCATCTGTTTGTAAATTACGTTAAATTCTAACCAAACATGTAAAAATTGGAAACAAAATATGGAATTGCACGCATCCAATATAGGGTATGTTTTGTTGGTAGAATAGGATGCTTGTTCCATAGAATGAGAAGTTTGATTTGTGAATGATGTGAAATTCTGAATCTGTGTTCCACACAAGATGGAGAAAATGCCAGTAAAAAATGACTGAAGTTCAATTTTTTTATTTTCTTATTTTTTTTTCACGTGGATGAGGCAATTCACAACAAAATTCTCTATTTCATGAAAATAGTTTTCAGTTCCACAAATCAAACAGGGTCCTTACTGACCAGATAATTCTAGAACAAAAAATCAGAAGGATGGTATCACTCACATGCAATAAGATTTCATTATTTAAGTGGTTGCGAGCTTGCAGGTGTGAAATCTTTCGAGGATCAATCAATCAAGATAGATGGGAAGAATACAATGTTTCATCAGTAATTGATGAAAATGTTTTTACATATAATCTTTTGCATAATTAGAAATATGAACTGTGACGACATGAACATCACGGTGCTAATCCAGTAATTTTATAGATTTGGCCTGTCTGTGATCATCCATTTAGACAGTTGTAGTGGAATCCTTGACCTATAATTCCTCAGCCACATTCAATGGTGCCAACCTTATTTTCATGTAGTCACCAAATAAACTGGATCATGTTTAAAGGCAGCAACTGCAATTTATCGGTTGGTAATGGTATAGTACTGTTTTTCAACTAATTGGCTCTGCAGCAAACTGCTGTTAATGGATCGGATAAAGGGTTTGGTGCTGGATTGACCAGTTCACGGTTAATCAGGTTTGGTACCAGTTGTGAAGATCCAAATAAAATTCAGGTTGATTTTTTGTCAATCTGATTAATACCCAGATGAGAATTGTATGTTTTGTGCTGTGCATCCAATCCAACATCTGAAGTAGAACGCATGCTTCAGTATAATGTGTTGATCACGTGGGGATGGTTGGGCTATCACACAGTCAACTTGGCATAAACTGATCCTGGCTATACATTGGAATTGGATATATTCAAGTGGACCAGATATCTGATCTGTTGAAATCTACGGGCTTAAACATCTAATTGAACCATTTATAATTCAAACTTTTTACTAGCTATAAAACTGTGCTCTTTACGCTTTGCCACAGAGGAAAAACTCCCCACTCAGGATAGACTGAAAAGGTTGGGGGCTTCCTTTGTATTTTTTGTAAATCAGCTGAGGAAACTCACACCCATGTATTCTTTCAATGTGATCCAGTCAGGCGGGTGTGGGAGCAGGTGGCAATCCTATTTCGAAAAAAGATAGTGGGTGATTCAGTCAGTGTTGCACTCCAAAAATGGAGTTCCGTGAGGCATGCGGACAAGAACATTGGCAGGAGCTGGACTTTAGCCTTTCAAGTCGTCATCTGAAAGGTGTGGCAACTCAGGAATGCCGCTACTTTTGAAGACCGATAATTGTCACAAGAGAAATAGGTTCGAGAATGAAGCAACTCCTCCAAAACTCAAACGCTGAAGTGGTGAGGAGATGGCGACAGCTGGATAGTTGGAATCCTCCGAACAGGGGTGAATAAAGGTAAATGTGCAGGGAATTTTTCATCAGGGATGGTCTTTTGGATACACTGTTCAGGACCACAGGGGACATTTCCTAGAAGCAGGATGCTTCCAAATGAGAGGAAGAATGGAGGAACAATAATGGCCAGGATGGGCAAGAATCCTATCTGACATCCCTCAAGTGCAAAACATTCAAATCAAATCAGGGTGACCGGAAGTGCTACTCGGAATTGGTTCCAACTTTCCACAACAGTTGGTACAACAAATGCAAAAATTTTGTAGCATACAGATAAATAAGTGTTTACAATTAGAATTTTTTGGAAAAGATGGAGTGTGTAAATCTTGAAGGACCACCCGCCCTGACTGGCACCCCTTCTGTTAGGGGTGTCACACTCAGCATGTAAATGAGCATTATTACACTGGTTGGGGTCGGGCCTAACCCCATCTTGCCTATAAAAAAACTATGCTGCTTTGATCTGCTGCGATAGTGGACATCATGGCACCTAAAGGATGCCCATTGGAGTTTTTTCTGACCTCTTTGAAAGATGTGAAATACCTACTAAGAAAGAAGAAAGGTACAGGAGAATATCATACTGTCACTAGATGATCATTGCGTTTAATTGGCACAAAATGACAGGAGAGTGTGTGTGTGTGTGTGTGTGTGTGTGTGTTGGGTTGGTTCAAGATCCAAGCCTCCAAGGCAGTTTAACCAAAATTTGTTCTTCTTTTGTCCATGCAACATCCACAAGGACTTCTTAAGAGGAACTTAATAATTAGGAAGCAACATCGGCAATAGGGAACAGATCATCAGATTTGAAAAAGGGTTTCCTGCAAATTGGTCCTTGCCTTATAGTCCATTTGCAAAATATTCCCTGCATTGTGCCATTTTGCAAATAGGTCATTAGCTTTCCATTAACTCTTGCAAATCAGTCCTTGATGTTAACAGCTGTTAGCTTTCGTAACTGTTAAAGGGCAGACAATTTGACGGTGCTACCCTTATAGGAGGACCAATTTGCAAAATGTGAATAAGGTTGGGACTAATTTACAAAGAGTTAATACACTAACCACTGTTTGATAAAGGCATTTTGGTGACTGTTTTCAGTAAGCTAACAGAAAGACCAATTTGTTGTAACAGCGGTGAGAAAGGGGAGGACTGATTTGCAAAATGGCACAAGGTAGGAACTATTTTGCAAATTGGTTAGAAGGTGTAGACCAATTTGCAAAAAGCCTTTAAAAAATTACAAATAAGACAAGTTTAAAAATAAAATAAGTCAACATCAAAATAAAATGGTACATGTAAAAATTTAAAAACTGTGGTCATATAGATATGTTGAATTAAATTGATAAAACAGATTGTCACATTTTATCAGAATTTTTACACTTTGTGAGTTTATCCTATAAATTCATGAGGAAAATTTAATTCCTCGTCTTTTTTGAGAGAAAAAAAATCATAAAATGGTGGTGCACTGCTGAAATGTGACCAAAATTCAATTCCTGGTCACATTTCAGCAGCGCACCACCATTTTATGATTAGTACTTTTACATTAATAGACGTGCTACAATATATCCTATAAATTAATGAGGAAAATTTAATACCTCATCTTTTTTTAGAGAAAAAAAATCATAAAATGGTGGTGCACTGCTGAAATGGGACCAAAATTCAATTCCTGGTCACATTTCAGCAGCAAACCACCATTTTATGATTAGAATTTTTACATTAATAGACGTGCTACAATATGATCTATTTAATTATCAATATGTTCTTTGATCGCCGACAATATGATCTTGTTGGTGATGCATGTTGACTTAATGAAATCTTTTACCTCTAAATTTATAATACTCTCTCTCTCTCAAACGATTAATTATGGAAATGGTAGGCTTGTAAACAACGTTTTCTGCAAGTACTCCCTTTTCTTTCTGTAACAATTCCATTAGATAAACAATATGCGTTTACATAATTACAGGTAGGGGTCTGCCTAACCCCAGCTTCCTATGTCCAAAAAAAAAAAAAACACGCTTCTTTGTGCGTTCTCTTCAAGAACAATATTTTGCATACTGTGTAAGCTTTAGAACTAAAAACTGCAAGTTGATCAATGCCTCGTTTTATCGTTTAGTCAAGATTTCCCACGTACAGGCCTTGGACATGCCTCGTCAGTAAGAACAGCACTGCTTATAAGATGTTTTAAACAAAAACTTAAATAAACAATTAGAAACAGTTTAACCCCTCCGAACCCTGGCTAGAACAGTGTTTTGGAAAGAATTTGACTCTCTCTGGACAGTTACTACGCCCGTTTCAGCAATTTTTCTGAGAATTTAAATGTACTGTAAAAACCAATAAGCAGGAACTGAAGGATACTGTGATTATTTGCAAAACAAAGTCATACATCTTGGAACACAAGCCTCTAGATCAATCTGGACATGCGATACTTACTGAAGCATAGAGATTGATGATCTCAAGCACTGATACTGAAGCATGGAATACATATTTTACACATGCTAACTTTACACTGGAATGGGGGCTGTAGGAGGAAACCATATCCATTGCTGGAGACAAGAACAATTCACGACTTCGAGTACATGGTGTGGTAATTCAATTGTGCTACGAAATGAATGCCTTTGCAAGATCTGCAAAGCTACAAACTAGGCCAGTTCTTGGACATGTAATCTTGCCATCATTTTTCTTGGCCATTTCTTCAAGAGCCTGTCATGCAATTCAAAAAAGAACATGAGATTGTGTTATGGAAAAAATTTCCATTATGGAGTGACTGATGCCCCCACTTTCACACAAAAGCAGGATAGGTTGGGAATTTGCAATGTGGAGCATAATGCAGCTTCCTTGTTTTCTTGCTTTTCTGGTTAAGTGGGTGCATCCAAAGATTTCCTTAGCTTCATTAACCAAGCTCTATTTTGATGACAGACCTTGGTGCTGTAGACATAACCGTTGGGTAAAACAAGAGGTGGATTGTCAGCATCCATTAGCTCTTTGGAGATGTGGCACACAAGCTTAGAGTGATGCTGTTTGGAGAACGGCAACGGCAATGCCAGCTTACGGAAGGTCTCCTGAGATAGTGGGTCTTCCTTGGTGCAATCTTCTTCATAACAAAACCTTCATGGAGTCAAGGAATGCAAAGCATGCAGAAAAGAGAGTATAGACTCTTTCAGAACGACATAACACGAACTAATATTTGCAATGGTTAGATAATGATATACATGTATATGATTGGGCGTATCAAGGGACAGCCAATCATCGGACAAACTGTCGGACACACTGGGCACGTCCGTTTTTTTTTTTTTTTGCAATTTTGTGACTTTTAGCTGCGGCCGAGAACCACCGCTAAAAGTCGTAAATGAGTTAAACATGCACCTGGCGGGCGCGTGTCAACTAACAGTAAACACACACCCGGCAAGCGCATGTCAAAAAGCTGTTATTATACAAGTTGAAGGATTAAATGTGGATACGGTGTCTTAAGAGATGAGAGGCCAGCCTGCAGGTAAATATTTAATAATGGCATGAGAGTCATGCCATATAACTTGTAAAATTCTTGCTTGAACTGCTCAACTAAATAGTCCCACTGCTTCGGGTCAAATAGAACCTGCACAATATGGGGTTACATCATATTAAAATGACAATCTTTCAGTAGCCAGCAACACTTTTATCAAGCAGAAACAATGTTTCTGCTGAAAAGGATCACTGAAGATTGAAAAGCCATCACCAATAAAAGGACAAAGGGGAAAAGCTAGCACCCTAATGCAAGAGAAAGCTGTGCAAAGTTGACATTGGCCAAATGCAAAGTTAGCAATAACACAAAAAACTGATCTAACAGTTGGCAATAAACATAAGAAGACCTTAGGTCATAATTTTCTGTTATGGACATGGGCTGTGATAGGGATATTCTCGTTTACTCCCTTGTTGTGTCCCCTAATATATTGTCATTAATGGAAAATTATAACATAGCATGTCCCCATGTGCTTTTTCCATGTGATATAGCCCACAGGAAACCATCTAGATTTTTTTTTTGATATTTACCGAGGGGAAACCCCAGTTCAGGTGGTGGAGCCCCTGGGAGATTGAAGCACTGTTGTATGATCCAACCCCAAGCCGTCAAAACCCCTTGGCCACCTCATTGCCCACCAGGGAGCCTGTGGCTTTGGCCTTAGGGCAAGGGACACACACATTGGATGTTAAGCTCATGACATCCTTCAACTTGAATGCCTTAACCCGACCCACCTAGCCCGGTGTGCAGAGCCATGGTGAAAGCAAACGTAAAACACTGATTACAAACACTAACATATCACTGCAGCATCCAAGAATGAAAATGGCCTAATATCAGATACAAACTAATCAAATTTCATCCATTAGTGTCATATAATAATACCGACTAAGATCAATTTCCAACTGCTCAACAAAAAATTAAGAGATCAAGTGAAAACTAAGAGAAGTTTATCGAGAAAGTTACATATCACATGATGGAGCCAAGTATTGTCATCTCCCTAAACACTGTCATCAAGATGGTGCAAGACATCACAGTCGTTGTGGGAAATGACCCAAACTGGCATCAATGCTATTAGCAGGATTGGTCACAAAAAGGCCACACCGTGACCACAATAACAGTTTGGGTCTTATCCACGGGACAAACATTGAATCAAAAGAGAACAGAATAAAATGTTTTTACCTTGTATGTTGCACATTCAGTAGTACTCTTAAAAGCCAAAGTAGCCATGACACGCTGCAATTCTTTCATGTGAGTAGCTCCCCAAGGAGAGAGGTACTTCCTCGAATACATGACTGCACGCATGCTTTTTTCATCTCGCACAAGTTCTATGAACTCTTGAAGCCTCAGCTGAAACTCAAATTTACTCTGCAATCCAGACAAAATTAAACATTAAACTGGCTTACAAAGAAAAACATGAAAGAAAGTAGAAAATGGGCTGTAAAAACCAGAGCTGTCAACACCTTATTTCATGCGATACAACAACAACAACAACTACGCCTTCATCCCAAAACAATTGGGGTCGGCGATATGAACCAAAAAAGAAAATCATTCTGGGTCTTCCACAATCATTTCATGCATATCATACTAAAATTTGATATATCCAAAACATGGTATGTGTTTCTGTCCATTATTAAATGACAGCAAAAAATTATTACTCCTTTCAACTGGCAAACATTTGGGCTAAAAGATCACAATCATGGAGGTATCAGGCTGGAAAAAAAAAAGTCAAAAAACATATACACTGCATGTGTGCGTGTGTGTGTGTGAGAGTGAATCTCAAAATAATAGAGCTGGACAACTAGGAAAGAGGTTATCTATGACCCATGATAATTAAGGAACCCAGCACTGCAGAAGAGCAGTTCCGAAGGAGAAAACCAAAATGGGACTGAAAACAGATAAATCGAGTCCTTTGATGGATTATCTGGTGCTGTGGTGCATAGTTACTGGAAGTGGCTCCCTAAGGGGGGAAGAGTGCTTCTGAAGCAGGAAAAGCTTCACCCGGGGGAAAACTCGCTTCCCATTTGTGGGAAGCACGCTTCCCACTCGCTTCTCAGATCGCTTCCCTCTCGCATCCCTTTTGTTTCCCACTTGTTTTTCGTCACTTCCCCCTCATTTCTCCTTTAATTTTTTTTGTTTTTCATATTATTATTATTTTTTGCTTTCCCCTCTCTTCCCAATCGCGTTTCTTTTTTTGCTTCTCACATGCTTCCACAATTGCTTCCAAAACGAAACCTATTTCAAGCTTCATGCTACTTTTTATTTCCCGCTTCCACTTCACGTATTTCTTCTCGATCCATTTCACTTACTGATAACTATGATCTGGTGCATATGAGAGTAGAACTACACGAACAATGGTGGTGCATAACATACGAGAGTAGAACTACATGAACAATAGTGGTCCTACAACCACATCAAAGACATTGGCAAAACCAATAACACATGCTAGGATAGAGTTCATAAGCACTGACAAGTCCCATTCACAGTGTATTCTTCACATTATTTCATTATGATGAAGCACAGGATAATTTATTTAGATAAAAATTTCCCCAGTATGAATCAAAAGTGAGCACCAAAAAGACAGAAGGCAAACAAAAGTTTCCTTTATCTTCTATAAGCAGAAAGAAGAAATGCATGTGAAATATACCTTAGATTTCTTCAACTTAGATTTATTCTCCGCACACCAAGCTAAAGCAGGACCAACTTCCTTATTTTGAAGTGCATCGATGACTTTCTTTGCCTCCAAGAAGATGTCTATGTCCACAAGATCCTATTGTAGACAAGTTATGATAAATATGCTCTCAAACATGCTGAATTCATCAAAACTATAAGGACTACAATCAAAATACAAATAAGCACCACAAAAATGTCATTTTCTTGGAAACAATTGAGATAACATTACATGAAGCATAATATCTGGTACCAACAGAATACAATCAAAATCAGCAAGATATAGAACCTTGGTTATCCCTCAGCAAAACAGGTTTATCCTTCTACTATATATTTTACCTAATCTGTTAGATTTTACCACTTATCAGATAAGATTTTTTTAGTCTTCAGATATCATTAAAGGTTTCCCTTCGAGGATAAAAAGAACAAAGAGAAAGTTCGCAGACAATGTTCATGAGAAAGTATGAAAATAGAACCTTGGCTATTTGGAGTAGATATATAAAAGTAGAAGCTTTTTCGAATGTATCCTTTGATCATCATTTGTTAAACCAGTGATAGTTTGTAACTGAGGCTCCATCTAGGCTCCTTTTGGGAGCCTATCGTCAGAAAGTGTTAGACAGGATTTGCTGAATCTGCAATCTTTTCTTCTGTTAGGAATGGGGGTGAACAGGGAGATGGGAATGCATTGGGCAACACCGAATCCCAAAGATTGTTTGCCTAATACCATTCCATCTCCTGTTTTCAACTACCACCGCAAAAAGGTAGTCTTTGGCAAAGCCATTTTTCAATGCCCGTCAATGCCCTTTCACATTTGTCTGGTGACTACCAGCAGCTTGCTCATGTTAAGTAAGCATTTGAAAACAAAAGCACATTGAGAAAGTAAACTATTTATGAAAGGAGGTGTGATCAATGGGAGGAATCAAGGGAAGATTGTGGAAGAGAAGATAACCGATTGCACGGTTATGGCATGCAGGAAAATCCTTTCCAGTTAAGGCCCTGTTTGGAAACTAGCCATCGGAGGTAGCTGGAGTAGGAAGTGGGGGAATACCCAGCGGCAAAGTTGTTTGGGAGGGATGCAATTGTAGGAAATGATGGAACTGGGGTGGTATTTGACACCTCCAGTTCCACATTTCACTTTCCACCTAGATGAGGTGGTAGTTACCAAATACTACACCAGTTCCCACACCAGTGACTGCTCCGATGACCGACCCAATGCTCTTCCAGTATTAATTTCAGTTTTTCAGCTGCATTTCGAACAGCTGCACAAGTGGAAGTGGTAAATCCCTCGCTGAACCATTCCACTTATCCCAAACAACCATGCGGATTTGCTAAAACCACAAAATGAGGATTTTGTAACTGCATCCTTAACTGACACCGACTGGCAGTTTTCAAACATCACCTAATTGGCTGAACATGCTTTTGTACATATAATATGAATGCCCTTGCCTATCCCTCTTAATAAATACTCCGATCCTGAAGGCAAACACAATAGGACCGAAATCCTGTGATGTTATCTCATGCTAATGTATGCAGAGTGTAGACATACTTTAAGCACTCTAATTTCTTCAAACAGCACCGGAGGCACAAACCGGCCAGTTAAGGCCAGGAATGCATCTCCGGTAGAAGGGACGAGACAACCAGTGCACACCATGGTTGGCATTCTCGGGACTCGGTCTCGGATCGGCAATGCTTGACTTGGTGACTCGGGTGAGTCAACTCGGTGAATCGGATGAGTCATGGTTTTTTTATTAATTTACTAAAAATAAATACCAAACATATATTTTAAACATATACAAACTTTGTTTCAAGAATATATTCATTAGAAATATAGATTTCTCATATGTATGTTTTCAGCTATAAATGTACCTAAATATAAATTTTGAATTATATAAATAAATAATATATATATATGACTAATACATGCAATTTCAAACTTTTGAATAGTCACTTGTAGAAAAAGTAGGAATGAATAAAGAACTTATTTTCATAGGTAATAAACATGATAATGAAAAGGAGTATAGTATCATAAGTTGAGGCTTGTGATTGGCAAATTGGGCACTGAGTCGTTAAATAAATAATTAAATAAAGCATGATTAATTGGGGTGTAGTTGGTGGCCTGTAAACTTGTACATAAGCAATAGAATTAATGAAACTTAATTATAAAGTATAAACTTACCTAAAAATGTAAACAAAATGCAGCAATAGTAATTAAGAAAGACATTTATTGGGTGTAACAAATGGTGCCTAGACTTCTTAAAAAGAAATGACTTAATTAATGTTAATAAAAAAGGAAATCTATTTAAAAAATAAGAACTGCATGCAATCAAATAAGTCATTAAAGAACCTTTAATTGGGTGTAAAGGACGGTGCCCACATTTATTAAAAGTAATAAATTTAATGAAACTCATTATTAACAAAAAAAAGCATAGGAGAATCGAATGACTCGGTCCAGTTTCATATAAAACTTGGCTGACTCGGGCCGAGTTTGGTCCTAACCGAGTTATATTGGTTTTTTTAACTTGGTTGGAACCCGATACGAGACAACTTGGCCGAGTCACGAGTTGACTCACCAAATTTTCCAACCATGGTGCACACCCAAAGGCAGACCAGTCGGCCCAACTCAAAATCCAACAACGAGCTTTTTAATTACAACAACTTAAGTATACGCTATTGGAGATGAAATCACCACGGCTGTTGGCATTAGAATTTCCCTCCAATGGATCCTCATTAAGGGGTTTAAATTGTACTCATTCCAATTACTAGACTCGAAGAACCCGATACCGTTATGTATCGTCACTACCTCTCCATGTCAAGATTGGGTAATTTGCGTGTCTGTTGCCTTCCTTGGATGTGGTAGCCGTTTCTCAAGCTCCCTCTCTGGAATTGAACCCTAATTCTCCCTCACCCATCACTACCATGGTAGGCCACTATCCTACCATCGAAAGTTTATAGAGCCATGGAACAAAGGTGTGGGGCAAGGGGAAGATGCAGGCCATTGTAGGTGAGGCGTTGGTGATGCAGTCAGCTTACTGAGAGGCTGTGGGCTGCTATTTAGCGGACAGGCTGAAGGAGAGTTGAACCAAGGTGGAGATGTGTCACTGAGATTTTAGGAGTTGCACAATCAAGTTGTTTGGAGATTTGAAGATGAGTTTAACTTGCAAATCAAACTAAATGCAAAAGATAGCCCTTGTTTTCTCAATTACCACCTATGTCACAAGGACTCAGCATAGAGGCTGCCGCACCCCTAGGGTTATTTTTGTCCCAAATTTAAAAAAAGAAAGGAGCTCGAGCGTACCTCAAGCCCCCCCAAGGGGTACCTCGAAAAGATGCTTCACACCAGAAATTTAAAAATATTTAAAGTTTTGTCCCAGCATCAGTCGTGTATTTTACAAAGCTTTGATACATTGTGCATTAAATGCTCTGAGCCATGTACATTCTTTTACTGTTTTTACAAAGCTTTGTCATAAAAAGATGAGTCATCCAAGCATCAACGGCGTATTTTACAAAGCTTTGAAAAGTTTTGCATTAAATGCTCTAAGCCACATACATTCTTTTATTGGTTTTATAAAGCTTTGTCATAAAAAGTTGAGTCATGTACATTCTTTTATACTTTTTGCAGAGCTTTGTCATAAACGCATTAATAAAATAGTGTAAACTGCATTGGAATGGATTTCTGTATTAAATGGGAAGATGTTTGCTCTAATTTCAAGCAATTTTTTTATCGTTGAATGGTTGAATCCACTGGTAACCCGATTAGGCCACATACCCTATTAACTAATCGGATCCTGATTCGGTATGAATTTTCTGCATCTGAATTCGAACCCAAATCTGAATCTCATTGGGAGCTTGTTTTATGGATAAGTTATATATATATATATTAAAATATTAAAAATTTATAGATATTAAAAAATATATATATACCCTCCAGCACCCCCGCACCCAAGTTTTTTTAAAGTGCCGCACCCGCACCTATGTGACATAGATTACCATATTAAGTTTCACTACAAAGGAATTGCTTTTAGTTTTTTTCTTCATTTGGATCATATTAATAGTTTGGTCAGGGCAATGATCATATTATTATTGTAACTAGTAATTAGTAAAAAATGGTATGAGTTCCATAGACAATGTGATAATGCTTATTTCATTAAGGTTTATAATTCACAAGAATCCATGGCAATACATACATACATGAATTGTATATATATATATATATATATATATATATATATATATATATATATATATATATATATATATATGCTGCAATCGATTATACCTACAATTGACTTAGTAAAACACTTTTTTTTTTGTTTTTTGGTAAATCTAACATCATGGATGTGATATACAAGTCTTGTTTTTTAGAAGTTGACTTTTGGATCGCTGGAATCCAATGTGGACCGGTTTCTCTAGTTATGCAAAAATTGACAATAGTAAATGCACCAAAATTTCTCCATTCAAAAAAGCATGTTTTTCCATTGGAAATGGAAAAAGGACCAAAGGGTCAATTTCAACTAAACCAACCATACTTAATACATCTATGAGGTTAGATTGAGTCCAAACAACTTGCATCATGAGATCCCAACTACCTTTCTGTTTTTATCTTATTTTTTATTTTTTGTATATTTGTTTGAATTTTTTAATTCCTGGATTTTTATGAGAAAAATCACTTTTGAAAAAATCTCCAAGAAAAACCCTAGGCAAGAAATTGACGTGACTATGACACACACATATACGAACCAGCTTTTGGATAGTCAGATTACAACATATGACAGTTCTTTTAGGGCTTGAAAAATCAGCAGCTTTTCAAGTAAACGGTATCCTATTTAAAAGTTTAAAACAAACAAAACAAAAACAAATACATTAATCCAAATACTACCCAAGAAACCAAAAACATGCATCTGACAATCTCACATAACAGTAAATGTAGATATTACTTGCAATTATTAATGAAAACTCATTCTGAAAAAAGAAAGCTTGCCTGTAGATTGGCTTTTTCCGCTAGTTGTGCAGCAGTATTGTAATATGACATACGCAGCATGTAGTCCACGAGGATTCTTTTAAGTCTTGTGTTATTCCATTCATACTGATTTTCAAGTTCTAAGCTATCTAAGTAATCTAATCGGACTCGACATCTTTGAGCTTGCAACTGCTCCGTTTTGTTGCTCTCTTCCAACTGCTTGACGTGGAAAAGAAACAAAATGAATATAACTGGCAACTAGTAAATGAATGAGTACTCAATCCAGAAATACAACGGGAAAAATAAGAAATTTCTTTCTTTCTTCTGATACAGGTTCTAAATGAGACAATTTCAAATTAATTCTTCACAATATAGATCCCGACCTTGTGATTGTAGCCCACATGAAAAAAAGAAAAAAGGAGATCACTAGTGTTTTATTGTTCTTGAACTTAAGGCCCTAAAATGTCTATTGCACTTATTATGAAATAGGTAAAAAACTTCATTTGTAACTTCAAAGATAATGGAAGAATCTCACAAAAAGATGCCAAGTGTGGTATTCAAACATAATGCAAATGCATCATATAGAACCATAGAAGAAGCTCAGAAATCTAATCCTCTGACAAAATCAAAGATCACAGAGCAATCATGAATAGAGTCACCAGCACACTATTGTGCATGCACTTTTTTTAAGAACAGTCAAGAAAATCAACAGAGTATTAAAGAACCACTAAAATGAGTACGTTCTTATGAATGCAATTTACATATAGAGAAATTGCTCAACGCTATATTCCATAGATACTATATCAAGATTCCAAAGAAGATCAAATGATAGAAAACTATGATTGAAGCAATCAATATCTAAAGAGACATACTAAATTACAAGCATGTAAGTTCTCGAGTTATGAGAATAAATTTCTGTCAAAATGGAAGCATCCATAAGAAAGTTCATTAATATGAATATTACAAGATTTTTAATAATCCATGAGAGTGCAGTTGAAAGACGGTATTGGAAATTTATATCCCCTAAAATCATGTCAAAATGACCTTTTCAATAGGAGTTCCAGCAGATACCTCTTAAGATGATAATCTGCAACTCCCATTTCTTGGAACTTGAATATATGTGTGATGCACAGTAGCGAAAATTGCAAATGTGTTTAAACATTTACCACAATACATTAAACATGGGTCTTGTTATTGCCGATTATTAGGATTTGCCACGGAATTAATATTCCAAGGTAGGCCACTTTCTCCCCTGATTAATCTTGATTGGCCAAGAAAGCAGGTTGACGAGGATGAGGAGAGATACTACATCTGAATGCCTTGAGCAGTGATGTTCTTTCACAAAAAACAGAGTACCTGCATTTAGATTGGCTTTTTTGTGTTTTCTTCTAGAATTCTAAGAATGAACAAGGCTCTAAGAATTTCAGCAACGATAAACCAATCACAAAGCAGGGTTCAACCGAATGATCATCCACCTTCTGGAAACTAAACCAATGATGGGCATTACTCCAGATAATGTATCCTGCAGAATCAGCTATTCCATGACTTCTGATTTAAGAGCTAGACTGCAAAAACAGCGTTCTATCCCTCAGAAAAGCGTGGAGATGACTCCAATAACTGTTGCCACACTGAATCATTAATCCACCAGATTTCTTCTTAAGAAATGTACTAATTCCATAACTGTACGTCCTCAAATGTTCAAGTAATTTCACCAATTAGGGACAATTCATTGCAATCACGGCTATAAGCACAAAGTGTTTGTTATCTCAATTTCACAAGCATTCGTACGCAAAAATCAGAGCATACTCAAAACAAAAACCAGATAATTAATAGAATACAAGACAGACTATAACAACTAAGCACACAATAGGCACTCCAATTCCACAGAATTCATCAGGAACAAGGAATTACAGAGCACCCGAGTGAATTCAACGATCAAGCAATCAAAATGAGGATAAATTCGCTTCCAAACAAGAAATCCACCAATTTTCCAGTCAAATAATATAAAAAAGAATCGATGGTCCCACAAAAAACAACAAGAAGAAGGCCTCTAGAGAAAAGGAAAAAGGAGGAAGAAGGCCTCTAGAGAAAACGAAAAAGGAGGAGGGAAGTGCAGAAACCTTCCTCTTGAGGCCCTGCAACCGGGAGACGAGGGACGTGAGGTGCCGCACGGCCTCCTCCTTCGACATCTCCCCAGCTGACGCCTCGTCGAAGACTGCACCCACCTCCTTCTCGACGACGCGGTGGTTGGCCCGCATCGTCTTCTTGAGGTGCTCGAAGGGGACGCGGACGAACTGGTGCTCGAGCTTCAGCGACTCCGCAATCTGGTTCGCCTTCGCCGACGTCGTGGGCGGAGGGGCAGAGGCCGCCGGCGAGGGATCGCGGACGCCGTTTCCGTTGGAAAGCGAGTCCATTTCCATGTCCGAGGGGGAAACCGACGCCACCGCCCCAGGGAACCACCCGCCCAACATCAAAGAAAACCCTAACTAACACGCCAAAACTAGGATTTCTTGCCGATGGATGATGTGGGGAGAGGGATTCTGATTCAAGCAAGGGATCCAAGGTGTTCAGATTTGCAGAAGGAGAAGAAGAAGAAGAGAATGATGATGACAGAAATAACGGAGTCAGGAAAATTACCCATGGAAGCCTGAAAAGGTTCGGGTCTTGTTCTGGGCCCAGTATATCCAAATCCACACTTGGTTGAGTTGGACCCGATTCAAAACGAACCGGATCAATTCTGACGTTCGGGTATGATATCGTATCGGGACTTGAATCGTATTGAAAACGATTCAGGTGACGGACGATTCGGATTCGACGCTGAATCGAACTGGATCGGCTAACTTTCACCCAGAAAGAATGACAAGTGTCACAAAATTATTAGAATAATATTTAAAATATTTTTAACTATTTTTTTAGAAAATAAGCCAAATCAGCCTGGTACCGTATTGATTTCTAGCCGATACAATACGAATCAACAGATTCGCACCGTTACAGACGACATTGGGCTGACCTTTTGATATGACATGGATCCAGCTTAATAAGTCTCGGGCTGAGCCTGAACCAAATGAGAGTCGGGTCGAGCTTTTGGCGGGCCTGAATGAGGTCGGGCCAGGGAAGGCCGGACCGATGTCCACCCCTGCTTTTAGTATTGAAGGTTAGAGAGACGGTACCGTATTCATGCTGCTGGTGATAGGTGTGGGTTTGGTCATGGGATTAATGCGTGATCATTCAAAATTAACATCTCCATTTTAGCATAATTCAAAATGCTCCTGTATTTTTAAAATTTTAAAAGATGTACCTAAACTTGATTACGTTAATTTAAAAAAAACTCGTGTAGGGTTTTGGTTTTTGACATTAAATTTATGAAAAACATCTATAATATAACACTAAAAAATGTATGAATCACTTTTTCTCTATGCTCCTTTGAAATTGGAATTCTCGTTAGATAAATTGAACAAATTTGCTGTGACATGAGGACAATGACGGTATAAAAATCAATTCATTTTAAGGATAACTAAGAAACAATAAAACAAAAAATCCCCAACCTGAAGAGAATATATATATATATATATATATATATATATATATATATATATATATATATATATATATATATATATATATATATATATATATATATATATATATATATATATGTGAAGAGAGAAATGAGTCCGTGGGAAATGAAACTTGCTAACTCTTTGGGTGTTTTTTTCGCAGTTCCGACCCCATTGTATTGGGCATGGTCGATTTACAAGGAATCCATACCTGGATCATGTGTTTTTGATGAAAAAAATAATGATATTTGGAGCATAAAAAATTTACAAAAATTTTGGACCGTTGATTTTTCTAATTTTATAAAAACCCACCATGTGTGGGAATCAAACACTTCAAGACCTGATCCCTATAAAATCAAGTACATAGTTCACATCTGTAAGGTCAGAATTTAAAAATAAAACAAAAAAACCTGAAAAACTCATTTAGCATGGACCTGTTACTATATATATATATATATATATATATATATATATATATATATATATATATATATATATTGTGGTTGGGGATTTTTTGTTTTATTGTTTCTTTGGTATGGACCCAAGTTTGGGGTGAATTGGTTTCCAATCAAAAGTTGACATAGACAAGCAGAACTTTTTGCTAGGTCTAGTTTGTTAATTACATCCTAATCCCTATCATTAACATGATGTCATTATCATCATCACTATAATAATCATCATTATTGCAACCGACAACAGCAAATTAACAAGGTAAAGACTGGTTTCATTGTCTGCCTCATGTCTTAAGAACTAACAAAACAAAGTTGGTGTTTCCCTTTAAAAAATGATATTCTGCTCCAGTTACCTTCTGCTCAGACTGCAATGCATTTCTTAAATTGCTCAATGAAAACTCATTCAGAAAAAGTGCTAAGTTGGATATAGAATCTCCGTAAGCTCTTTTTTTCTTTAAAATAAATTGGAAACTAATGAAAGAAGAAAGAGAGGATGAAATGTTTCAGGCTATTTATTTTAACCTTCTTGGCACATATTTTACTTGGCATTGCATTTTTCTCGGGCTGATCTTTCGGAATGGGGCATGTGTAGTGCAGAGCTCTACTGAGTAAAGAATGCATCAAGTGTATACCGCATTTGCTTGATCGGTGACATGCGGTAGTAGCATGACATGCGATAGACATCGGTATCGTCGTTAGTGCATCGTTGTGTGACGGCATAGACGTGGAGCATTGTTCGGTTAAGCAGTGCTAGCAGATCAAAGAATGTTGTTTTTGGAGATTTGGTTAAAGACCTCTCGGCTTACAAGAATATTTCATGCGTAGCGATTGAACGCACAGGGGTACGTGTGGGTTAGGGTTAATTCCCTCAGGAATCACCTTAGGTGATTCCAACTGAGTATGGTGACTCGGGACTATGCGAGTGAGTGCCTAGGCACCCATGAATGAGTCTGAGTGGTGCTCTTAGCTATGGTGTTTAATCATCAATTGGTCTTCGAATTGAGGGCTGCAAGGTCTTATTCTTTCAGTGGCGAGATTTTGGTATGTTGTGTGCATGAAGCTGCAATACGCTTCATGGCACGCAAGGTTAAAGCAAAGTTTGTGCCTCTTTTGAAAGTGATAGCTGGTATGGGACAACTATGCACTAAGCGGCATGAACTACATAAAATACGCATTTGAAAATGCGCTTGATCAGCTTTCGCTAAGAAGTTTCACAAGGAGTTGTGGGCAAGATCAATGAAAATGATTCAACATATGAAAAGGTGTTGGTACACGACCTTTGACCATTAAGTTGGCCAGCTTGGCGCATCGCAGATTTGCAATGCATTCTATGTCCACGACAGAGCGATAGAAAGACTTGCGACGGAAAGAAAAAACCGTTGCACCAGACTGACAACATTGGTTGTTTGATTCTCTCCCAATATTATAGCAAGCATAGGTTACATGTAGCGGTAGCCATAACATTTTTGCTAGTTGGAAATTGGCCGGCGTGCAAGGTTAATAAGCCATGATGGGTTAGTATGTAAGCTAGCTGCCAAACATTGCAACCATCTCGACAATATTTATTGGCTTACATGTAACCTTTAATCCTCCATTACAAAACAATTATACAATACCATATGACATCATATTAAAGAAAAGAAACCAATAATGAAAGTTGTACTGTCACATGAAATGTTTAATAAGCCTTGAACTTTATTACAAAGTGCAAACAATACTAGCAAGACTTCCAGTTCCTATGCCTTTTTATTCTCCTCTGGTGAAGAACATTGTCTGTATGTTGAATAGTAACAATCATCTTGATCTAGCATACTTCGATCATGCATGTACTTGACCGGGCTTGGACCTGCATCAGCAGTGATGTGTTGATCTGTGTATAGGCCCTTTGAAGTAGGCTCCCTTCGAGAAAAGAGAACAAAAATCCTTAACAAAAAACCACTTTGACAATGAAATTTCAAAATAGCAATAAATGTTGTAAATATGATCAGAACAGAGAAATCAAAAAATAAACCAGAAAGATGTGTTTGATTCACAATGAAGCAATATATAGAACAAGTCACTTTAATTTAAGGTGTTGAAAAGTCTCTCTCTCTCTCATATATGCATATACACAGAAAACCACTTACACTCTTTGAATTTAGAAAAAACAGGCAGCAATCCTGTCATTTGTTTTTAAGATGTTCTTTTCCTAAGGAATGCAATACATGTCCTTGCACATTTTGGCCTGCTTGTCTGCATTGGGCACGAGCATAAAGTTCAGACTAAAGCAACCTCAACAGTAGGCATCAAACATATAATTTGCTGCACTTGATGCACATTCCAGAAACAAGGCTCTAGTTGTCCGCTGCCACATTTAAAGACGAAACAGCTGCTTTTCATGTGGAGTAATAGGTCCCATTCTACCTTTCCCTGGGAGCTGATGGCTACTCAGCTACTACATTGAAAAGTTTGACCAAATGATTTATTTCTATCCTAGTTATCCTGATTCGATGCTAGATGATGTTGATTGTTCCAAAATAACCAAATACTTTTTTATGTAAATGCAGCAAATTTGAGTCCATTCATAAATCCATTTTCTTCCTTATCAGTTCCAGTATCTATAACTATAATTCTTATTGTTTATATCATTACTATCTTTTTTTTTATAATATGAATGGAACAATTTGTCATATCATTTATCCATTTCTAATTCCAAAAATACCAATCTTGTACATGTGGTAATGTGAACATTAACATGACTTTCAATCTTCCAGAATCTACAAGCTGCCTATATTACTATGTTTACTAAAATCATTAATAAAAGACACAAAATGAATCGAGTTCAAAAAATTCACAGGTTTGAACTTTGAACTCAAGGGCTGCAATTCATGCCTTTTCCCAATAGATATCCATGTAAATTCCTTACATAATAGTAAAAGTTCTAACTATCCCCTGATTTCTCAACCTATGACGCTAGCTTCAAAAACCAGGAGCTCTTCACTGGCAAAGAAGGGAAGCATCTTAATGACCGACACAGCCATAGAAGAGATCTTGTCAACAGTACAGAAGCTAGTAGTTAATCAACCTCCTTTATTTTCCACAAGGACTCCACACATATGGTTAGGTGGGTTGTCCTAGGCCTAGCTGAAGGACGTAAAGAGTTTGATACTAGGGTATGCATTCCCTGCTGCAAGGCTGAAGTGATGGTGGACAGGGAGGGGGGTACCTGGAGGTTTTACATCCATAAGGGGCGGTTGACAAAGGGACAGTTGAGGCCACAAATCCTTCCCCAACTGCCCTGTATGGTTGTTTTCTTCTTTATCCAAAACAGAAAAGTCAACCTCCTTTGTCATTAAGTCTTCCATGGAGAATTTGCATACTATCTTGCAAACCATCAGGAGTCACATAAAGTCAGTGTAGAATAGTACAATGCTTGCAATTGGCAGGAAAACTTATCTGGCTAGATGGTATTTATTAATAAGAAACACCTTAAATATAAGAAATGATCTTGGATATACGACATCTGATGGGACACCACAAAATTCATCTTACATTATAAGATATTGATAACATGTCCTACCCAGTATTCTTCAGTTTTCACACTTTTACTGCCACCTCATATCCCTTTCTGACAATCTTGCTAGATGATACTGCAACTGATGGATTAGGACATAGGTATCTCCTTATGTTTTCTTTGCCCTGAAATGATACAGGTCATTGTCAGAACTGCACTGTCTAATTTATGAAAAATGAACTGTTTTTGTTTCTTGAGACAGACACTGAAATGCATTACCTCCATGAGATACGTTTGCTGGTTTACTTGATGTGATGCTTTGGTTGGACTTGGCTACTTTATTTAAACTAGCTGCACTTCTTTGAGAAATTCTTTGTTGTCGTTGAATCATTAATTCTTCAACTCTCTTCCGCTCCTCTTCTTCCTGTGAAAAATCGAATATGAATCGCATATACATTGTACAATCATAGGAAGAAATATGTCATGGTAATGTTTCAAATCCTTTAAAAACAGACCACCACCTATGTCACATGGGTGCGGGTGCGGGGATGCGGCACTTCCAAAAAACCCGGGTGCAGGGGTGCGGCAAAAATATAATATATATATATATATATATATATATATATATATATAAAGTCCAAAAGTTGGACATAAATGACCCTAGGTACGTTGACTGCACCCAAGGTCAGGTTGACCGCATCGGGTGCGGGTGCGGCACCTAGTTGGCGAATCCCTGTGACATATATTAAAAAAAAACTTCTTGGCAATTTTTTTTTAAGTCCGAAAAATTGGACCAAAATGTCCTTGGGTGGGTTGACCGCACCCAGGGTTGGGTTGACCGCACCCGGTGCCGCACCCACGTCACGTTGCATCGACGCGGGTGTGGCACCCTGCTAGCCGAATCCCTGTGACATAGACCACCACGTATCAGAAACATTGAAATATATTGCTTCAATTTATAGTAAAGGACAAGCAAAGATCGGTTTTACAGTCCATAAAATCATGTTTTAGATGATCAGTAACATAACTTATTCCAAATACAACTGTTGCCATCCATTAGATTTTAAATAAGGATCTTCACGAGGATATGGTTCAACATGGAATGAATAGAAATATTAATACCTTATCCTTTTTGGCCTTTTGAATTGCATCTCTGCTTAATGGTTTTCCCTTCCTTGGAACAATCTCAGGCTTGCTGTTACGAAGATATCCTCGTGTGGATATAGATCTTGTGTCTTTACTTGCATTATTTGTTTCTGTCACTTTCTTGCACTTGGTATTTGTGCCATTGCAATTAGGTGGCGTGGGGACCTTATCAGTACCAGGTCCCAGTGTTTCTACATTATAATCAATTTCATGTGTCCAAGATTCCCTATGTGATTCTGTTTCACTGTTCCGGTCTAGTACCATGAAAAGATCGTCAGGCTCACTCTTGGTGGAGAGTCCAGGCTTTCGTAGATCAAGATCTGAAGGGCCACCTATAGGAGTTTCTGAAAGAATCCCCTCATCTATATATATGTCAGTCTTCCACTGGATATCAGGTTGCTCCTCAACTGTTCTAGATGAGACAATAATATAAGAATCATCAATCAATTTTTTCTCTTCAGCTTTTCCTTCTTGTGGATGATTCTCCACCAATACTGAATCATAGGTAGAGGAACCTGAATCTTCCTCATTTCCAAGAAATCTATCTGGGATAGTCACAAACCCATCACTTTGCCTTTGGCAATTTACTGTTGATAGCTCCTGAGCATAATCAGAGATAGCATCTTGACCATTGTTAATAGATATTGTCCTCTCTGAAAGCATTAACTCCTCATCAACAGACTTGTTTAATTTGACAGTTCTGCAGTAACCACCTTCAGTTTCAAGATTTTCATTGGGACTAGTGCTAATTCTGTTCACATCCCTTTCAGCCATGATAAATGAGTCATCTGAAACTAATCTTTTGGCAGCTCCCTTTGTTTCAGGCTGAAAATGAGTACTACTTGCTGCATCTTCAGCATCTTTCTTT
Organism: Nuphar pumila; assembly: GCF_984573655.1. NCBI lineage: Eukaryota > Viridiplantae > Streptophyta > Magnoliopsida > Nymphaeales > Nymphaeaceae > Nuphar > Nuphar pumila. The sequence continues at coordinate 35,614,121 of NC_143254.1, forward strand.
TTTCCCATATAGCGTTCATCCCCCACATCAATTGCTTGTTTATTTGCAATATGTGAGTCTCTACTATAGTCTTGGTCCATGATTTTGGTACTTGATGATTCATCATCTCTCAATAGAAGGTTCTGAAAAGCATCCCAGCTTTGATCATGGCTATCTATTCCACTAGGTTTTCCAATTGTGTCATTCTCTGTAAATGTATCGACAGAACCATCAGAACTTTTTAAATCACTAGAAGTGTTTGTGTCACCTTTCTTTTTGAGGTTATGGCGGATCATTTTATGATGCTTCTTCAAAGACTCGACTACATCTTCTACATTCTGTTCAAGAGAATCACCATCAATAAAGTCATCCTCAGATGAACAGTCATCTTCTACCCCATCCTTGACCTCTCCTCTCTTCCTTGACGTTACATAGTTGATATTACGAATGACAACCACTCTAGAGGACTTCTTCCCAGTCTTCCTGGTCCCTGATTTTCCTCCTGAAGAGGACTTTCTGCTGGAGACAGTTTCATGCTGCAAAGAGGCATTTGGCTCATCACCTGAGCTAGAGCCATCATGGTCAGAATACTCCTCTTGACTTCCAAGAGTAGATCCGGAGGATGCATGGCTTTTTCCATTCACAGTTTTTTGTTTCATGCTGTACGGCATGTTATGCTTACCATAGTCTGTTTCTGGAAATAGGCCAGAGCTGGGATTTTCAAATTGCTGTTGTGCAGGTCCAGAATACCCTGGATAATAGGGAGGCATAATCTGCATTCCAGGCATGATGTAGCTAGGGTATGGAAATGATGGAACAGCAGGGCCCTGAATGTTATATAGAAATTGTGATTGTGGATTCAAGCCCATGGATGGAGGTTGAAGACCATTATCTGAAAAGATGGAATCTGATAATTTCAATGAATATTTAACTAGAAGACAGCATCGAAACTTAAGATCAAAAGGGCCAGAGTATCCACAATCACCTTGAGCAGAATTGGAAATTGCATGGTTCCCATTTGTATCAGTCGCTGTAGAAGCAGCAGAGCTATCTGATTCAGATTTCCTCTGGGCAAGAGCTGGTGGTATGCCATTATGACCAAGAGAACTCTGACTTAGCAAGACTGTGGGTGCTCCAACATAAGACAAATCTGACTGTGAACTGGTGGTTATGGTTGCTAGTTCATCCAGCCAGAGGCCAGCGTCATGATTTCTCTTGCATAGTTCCTTGAAATTCTTGCATGCCTCCCTAAATGGTTAGAAATGGTTTTAGTTAAGCACCATGTTCAATAAGAGCTGTTAATAATATGAATTTCACTACATTTGACAACACAAACAGCAATTATCCCTGAAATAAAAGATTACCCTATCAGAAAAGAGAAAAATGGCAGAATCAAAAGGGCTTAAATTTCAGAAAATGGTTCAACATGAAATCTGAAAATCTGAATTTTTAATAAAAGGACCTATCAATGTGAGAGAACATGAGAATATCACAACTGTTTTAGATCAACTTAATAACAGAGTCAACTTTAAGCCCCATATTTTTCCAGGAAAGCAAATTATGTATAAATATGTCCTCAATCACATGTACAATCAAATGGAAAATAACATGTATAAATATGTCATGCAATCCAATAAACATTTATATGAATACAAATATCTCCTCATATTCCTTTTCAGGCTGTTATATGCAATAATAAACTGTTGAGTAATGTATAATTAATGACTAATCTTAGCTTTCACATTTTAATTAAAAAAAGGCACAATTAATGTATATGGAGTATCTTGAAAGGGAAATGTCATGGCTTTTACATACTTTTGTTTTATATGGTGTTAATATTCATGACTATCACCATTTTTCAGCTTACAAAGTTAAAGGAAATTTACTGCAATTTTAGATTAACGAGATAATGATACTCACTCGGTCAATTTTGACTTGCTCTCCTCATTCTAAAATAAGACAGTTTACCCTCTGTTATTCAACAATAGCAACCCAATGTATAAAATTAAATAGTTTCTGAATCCCAAATAACTTGAATTCGCATCAAACATGATTGAACACTAAGCAGGAACTACATGAGCATTGACTAGCTTCCACCACATAGGCATCATTCCACCAGAGATTGGAAAATTATTTGTAGATCAGTTTAAAGATGAATATAATCTATGGATGAGGATATGTAACAAGGCATATAATGCATGATATGGTACACCTGAAAAGATCAATGATGCAAAGGATGTTGATCAAAGAAAGTTCTATACTGTTTCCAAATTGGTTATTGATGAAACTTTTCAAGTGACCTACTAGGCGATGCATACAATAAGACTCCCACAGGTCATAGCATAAGCCTAAAATTTTTTATAATCATAGAGGTGAGCAACAGACAGACATCTACTTAATTCCATATCAATGCAAGATGTTTTTAAAAATTTCCAATGTATAAAGTACATACCTCAAACGAGAAGCTCCAAAAGCATCAGAAAATGATATGAGATCATCAATATAATCAATTTCAAACCCAGCTGCAGAGGCTTGAGCATATGACATGCCTTGCTCTTTGCGAAGAACAGCTTTCCTTGCTTCAAGGACTCGCAACAGTTGAAGCCTGGGGAGGAAAGCATAAGTAGATTGCATTAAGAGAACGACTGAGATGATGACAGAACAGATTCTTTGATGAAAGCGATTTATCTCAATATGTTACAGAAAATGAATCATTACTTGGAATTTTCACCCTGTCCAAAATCATCCCCATTCGATTCACATTTTGACTGTCAAGCACTCAAGCAATAACAAACATAAGAATTGAGACTTCATGTTGGGTAGAAATGAATACAGAATCATTGAGCCATATCATTATGAAGTCAAAATTTCCGAGTACCTTGAGTGAATCTGCCAGCTTTCCGGTGTTTGCCTCAGCATCTCTAATGTTGTCTGCCAAAATGTAAACAGTTTAATTTATATGAATGTGTTTCATGTGATTGTAGTTTTTCATGGGGTAGAATCAGAAAGAGTTCCGCTAACTGTTGGCTAAAACTTTGCGGCAAATCTAATGACGTGGTTTTCAAGAAAGAACATATGACAAAAAGCAATGAGGCAATTGAAGTGTGCGCTGTTCCTTACAATTGTTAAAATGGAGAAAAATAGATATCATGGTCATACCTTCTGTTTGTCTAGTTGAATTGGGCTTTGGAACTTGTTCAGTGCTCTATAATTCAGAAAGAAATTGGAATGTCAGTATGCTAAAATAGGAAACTCCATGACTAAAACTGTGATAACAGAAAAAACAGAAGGAATAAACCCACCATGGACAATTCGTTACACCGGATAGAATCTTCAATCTGGGAGATCTCTCTTTCAATAGTTACCACCCTCTCCAGGATCTCCGGCGTCTTAACAAACCGTATGAACCTGCGAAACAACGAACAGAAACAAAAGATCAAACACGAACCACCTCCAGCAACTCAACTTTCAGATACGATAAGAAAGGTACCTTTCTAATGTACCCTTTGTGAACCAAGACGCATTAGCCTCCATTCCATGAGGCAATTGAAGCTTAATTGAATAACCACCCTTCGAGATCTGCTCCTCGGCCGCCTTCAGATGGGAAATAAACGGTTCAAGTAATCCAGATGCCAATTTCTCTCCTTTACCATCCTCGGAAAACACAACAAGATCACACCTGTATGGAATTCCATGATGGGTCTGATTACAGAAGGTGGAAAAACCCAAATGCTCAGAACAAGAAGAGCAAGGAAATAGTGGTTACCTGGTTCTGGTTGGAGTGAGCTGAAACAGGGCATGATCTAGACGAGTGGCAGGATCCATGTCGGTTATTCTGAGCTGCACTAGCTGAGTTAGATCACCGACACCAACAATTCTCACTCAAGAGGAAGGAAACACCTAGAGAGAGAGAGAGACGGTGCCAACACTCAGCTGCAGGCAAAGTGCATAGGTAAATATGTGGTGGGTGGGTTGAATTTAGAGAGAGAACCACCACTCTCAGCTGCTGGCAAAGTTCAGAGGTAATTTTTTGGTGGGTGGGCTGAATTTAGAGAGAGAGAGAGCAGTGCCACCACTGCCAGTCAAAAGGCAAAGCACAGAAATACGTGGGGGCATTGAAATGAGAGAGAGAGAGAAGTGCCAGCCTATCACATGAGTGATGGGCTAACTAACGAGTCTACTGGTGGGGAGGAAAAAGAGGCCTTGTGAAAGAAAGGTGGGCCTCTGCCCTTCTACCCTGCACGGTGGAAGAGGGGCACTGGGTTTTGATCCCCACCTCCAGTGGCGTAGCTAGAATTCATGTGGGGGGGGGGGGCAAACACGGGTGTAGCAAAAAAAAAAAAAATCGTGTGATAGTTGGGGGTTCGGGGGCAGCGCCTCCGAAATTTGTTTTTTTTAGATAAAATAAAAAATGGCTACAATTATTAATAAAAATCTATTTCATATGGACAAATCAAATTATTTGCTGCAGTCAGGGCTGGGCTAAGACTGGACTGGGCTAAAAAAATGGATAAAAATCTATTTCATATGAAAACAGGGCTGGGCTAGGACTGGCCTTTTAAAAAAAAAATATTTAACTGTTTCGGGATCCTGCCCCCCCCCCCCCACAGCTCCACCTCTGCCCACCTCCACCTCCACCACCACCAACCATTGGGGCATTGGGTCATCCGGTGGTTGTGAGAAAAGGGAAAGCCATGACAGGCTGTTCAGGAGCAGATCGCTGGCCTCCGTGATTCCATGGCCCCCCTTCCTCGTTTTTTAACTTTTGCTTTTTCTTTACAACAATGCTGTTGTTGAGTGCCAGATCGGACAAGACGCCAATTCCCCCTCCTCTCTCTCTCATTCATGGATTGGTAGGTCAACATGGTTTTGTTTACTCTGTTTCTCTCATTTATTCATGTGCATTGGTAGGTCAACGTGGTTTGTTTACTCATAAATCATAGTCATACTTGAGTGTGTGTCTTTTTTAATAATAAAAGAGAAACCCCCTCCCATTCAACGACTACACATTAGTTGGCCTCTTGGTAAAATTCTTAAGTTTCTCTTCCCACCGAGTACACCCAGTTTCATCCTTGGGACAAGGGTAGCCACCCTTAGGTTTTAAACTTGTGACCTCTAGCCAACTTGGTGACATTCACAAGTCTCCCCATTCAGATTGGCGGAGCCCTTATGGGCATACTTGAATTATGTTTTCTCAAAGTAAATTCATATCTTTTTGAATCATTGCATCCTGAATAGTTTGTTTTTGAAGTTCTTGGAAATCCTTATATATCCTAACTAAGTAATTCAAAAACTGTTTTGCTAAGCAAACCATGATGATAACATCTATAGTTTTTTTAATTATTTATCATTTGTTTAGAGGTTAAGGTTAGTGCACATGCTAGTATGTAAATTAGATATGTGTAAAACATGCTAGAATTTGAATCTAGGATATATTGGAGATGATTAAACTTACTAACATCCTGAATATATTATGTCAAACCGATCTTTACAATTTACAATTAGGTCAGTGGCGATCCAATCTCTCTCTCTCTCTCTCTCTCTCTATATATATATATATATATATATATATATATATATATAGTAATGGGTTAGTGCTAAATGAAATATGTTAAATGAACTTTTCATGCTTTTCTTATTTCATTTTTAAATTCTGACCCTACAGATGTGATCTATATACTTGATTTTGAAGGATCAACTCTTGAAGTGTTTGATTCCAACAATGGTTGGGTTTTTATAAGGTTTGAAAAAACAACGGTCCAAAATCTTTGTAAATTTTCGAGGCTCCAAATATCATATTTTCATCAAAAATACATGATCCAGGTGTGGATTCTTAGTAAATCAACCACACCTAACACATTTATAGGGTCAGAACCACGTAAAAAACACCAAAAAAGCTGAAAAACCCATTTAATACTTTTCATTTAGCACGGACCCATTACTCTCTCTCTCTCTCTCTCTCTCTCTCTCTCTATATATATATATATATATATATATATATATATATATATATGGGAGATGGTCCACCCACTAAATGGTCCATCTCTTATCCTCCCCTTAAAAATATGTATGTTAGATATGTTTTTTGACAAATCTAACGGTATCTCCATGATTAAAAATATACCATTAAACTCTTGGATCAAAGTTATTTTTGTGTAGGTAATTTTTTGTAACATAGAAAATTTCAAAACTGCTGACTTTTGGATCCATGTAAAATGTTATTTACACATAAAAAAGGTTTGATCCAACAGTTTGTTCATATATTTTCAACCATTATGGTCACATCCATATAGTCAAATTTGCCAAAAAACATATCCAACATGCACATTTGGGAGTACATGGGGTGGTCCATTTAGTGAGTGGACCATCCCCTTTTGTTATATATATATATATATATATGGTGTTTCATTGAACAATTGATGGACACGCCTTACTATTTACGCTAAAAATAGAGAATTGGTAGTGGTCAAGACTGCCACTAATTTTCTGTAAGAAAAAACAGGCATTAGCGCGGTCACAACCGCAGCTAATTTTCCTTTTAACTTCAACTTTTTTTCACTGCTGATCTTTGCATAATCAGCAGCAAAAAAGCATCCTATAACAATGGATGCTTTGTGTGTCCAATATATATATATATATATATATATATATATATATATATATATATATATATATATATATATATATTAGCCAGTATCATCAAACATGATAAGCAGTGAAAAAAATAGCAATTTTTTTTTATCAAAACAAAAAAAGGTTTTTAGCAGCGGGCAGAACCGCCACTAAAGACCCTGTGCTGAAAAGCCCTTCAGCGCTAAAGGGTGCTTTCCACCCAGAGTCTTAGCCCTCAGCTAAAGACCAAAATAAACAAAAAAACAAAAAAATATAGAATCTGAGACGCAGCGCGCGTCAGCTGTCCAAAGCAACTCGGAGCTCCTTCTCTCTCTACCGGCAACCACCCAAAATGATCTCTCTCTAACAGTTTATCTGCTGAGTAAAGCAATTCTGATTGGGAATGCTGCTGCTGCTTTTTTCTGAGAAGGTCAAATTCCCATCGTAAGTGCCTTCAACTCATTCAAATGAAAAATAGAATGAGAAGCAAGAGAGCACATGTCCCACGTTCAGAGTAAGCGCCAACATTAAATGATGCCAGGCAGGCACAACAGCTCACTTCTTTTGGCTGTTGGCCTATTGTCAGAAAACAACTTGTCTTGATGATTCAATTCTATGCAAAATGGACCAAAATAAAATGAACCCAAATAATTAATAATACTCTTAATTGATTAACGGGTGATATTGGGTGAGAGCCTACATTGAGAAAATGATTGCATAACCACATGAGTGTGTTTGATAATCAAGCCTCCATAGTCTGTGGCACCAGCTGGCAACTAGCTTAATGTGAGTAAAAAATGAGGATGCAGTTAAAATTGAGTGGTTTACATGTGATGATGCAGTAGGCAAAGAAAAATGATTTGCATGATCTCACCTTTTTTTGTGTGAAAATCAAGCTTCCCAATCATGCTGTGCAACGGGTAGGGTTTGGTTCGGACCCAGGTAAAACCAGACTTAGACAAGATTTTTAAGTATGGTATCAGGTTTGGACCGGTCTACTACAAGAGAAATTATACCCAGTCCCAATGCAAACTACAAGAATCAGACCCTGACCATACCCCATAAAATAATATTTTTTATCATTTTTTTGTTGAAAATTTGTGGGTCTTAATCGGACCTCGGGTCAGGCCCGGGTGTGGTATAAAATTTCACAAACTATACCTGGGTCTGTATATTAATCGGACCTTCAGGTCTGAACTCGGGTTTTAATTGGATCTTCTTATTTGTCACCATACCTGGACCCTATAGGGTTCGGCCCGATCAGGTCCGGGTAAACCGGACACATTGACTCCCCTAACTGTTGTATACCTGATGGCATGTGTGGTGGTTATTTTTTATTATGGACCAATTAAACAATGATGGTGATGTCATGACCTGTGTAACAAATATCAGCAATATTTTAAAAATATCTCACTTGTCAAAATCTGACATAATGACAGACAAGCCTGACAAGGTATTTTCAAATATTTCTTATTTTGAGAATATCGTGTTCTGGACGTGATATTAACGTGATAAAAGCAATTTTTAGTACTTTCGTATTACTTATATTTAGTTTGTATTTTCGTAGGTTATTAACATTTATATATTTATATATACAAATATTTTTGTTGAATTTTTCTTGTGAAAAAACATATTTTTTAAAATCTTATTGTCGGAGTTAATTACCCTCCCCAGATTCCCAAGATAGATATGCATGACATTGGTTAAAACTAGATGCACTTAATTTGGATGTTAAGATTGCATTCACCCCGAAAATCATTGCATAACCGCAAGAATGCATTTGAAAATCAAGGACATTGAATAATGTGTCGGGCTCCGTAAAACTCTCGTTTATCATGTTAGGGTTGGCGGCCTTGTTTTGAAGAGCAACTGAGACTAGGAAGGCAGGTTGCAGTCATGGCGAGAGGTAATTAGCATCTTTCTCGGGCAGACTAACTCTTATTAAATCTGTTGTGTCTGTCATTCCTTCTCACTTTATGTCAGTTTATAACATATGCTTGGTGGAGAGTGAAAAAGCATCTAAAAAAGCTTATGCAGTATTTTTTGTGGGAGAGTGATAAAAAAAAAGGCTTGGTGGCAATAACATATGGAGAAGAAGATAACCAAGGATGACTAGGACATACATGAACTCTTGTCAAAATCACTAGTCAATAGGACCATATTGATGCTCTACGTCTTATATGCACCCATAAAGGCTCAAACAACTAGCATGCACCCACTTCCTTCTTAACGTGCATGTGGATGTCAGGGCTAGCTGTTTTGGCTCGGTGGCATACTCAAAATGACTCTAAAATGGCCCTTGACTGATTGATCAAACTCCCAAGACATTAATCCTATAAAGACTCTTTAAAAAGGTTAAAAACAATCCAATTTGGTAAAAAAACAAGTCTATGGTCAAAGTCAAACTGAACTAAACTAAGACTAAGATCAAGATTGAGACTGAATGGAACCAAGCTAGGACAGGCCAAACCCAAATCTAAGTCTAAGTCCAAGTCCAAAGGCAAAGCTGAAGCCAAAAACAAATCCAAGTCCAAGTCAAATGCTATGGAGTTCTTTTCCATGAAAGCAAACTTTTCCCTCCAAAAACTCATTTTAAACTTAAGCAAAAAGATGGGCAATGGGCCAAATACCAAAGTTCAAAAAATACATAATTGTGAGACAAAAAACACTATATAGGTCTCTACAAGCCAAATTCGTTAACTATTTTTTATGGCTGAATCTCACATTGTTGGTCATTCCAGAGGCATTTGTATCTACAAAAGACAAGAAGACAGTGAGGATATAGGATACACTTTCATGGAGATATCCATCAAGAAATAACATATATAGGAATACGGTAGGAGAGAAAAATGAGCATCTATGTTAAATAGCTTTCACGTAGGTTGACCAGTTGAATTAGGAAATGCTTATATCTAGGTCCACAAGGGCTCCACACACCTGGCTAAGTGGATCAGCTTAATGTATTCAAGTTGAAGGATGTCAAGAGTTCAATTACTTAGCGTACGTGTCCTTTGCTTCAAGTCTAAAGCAGCAGGCTCCCTGGTGGGCAAGGGGGCAGTCGAGGAGACAACCACTTGAGTTGGGCTATATAGCAGAGTGTTAATCTCTGTTGAACCCCACCACCTGAACCAGGGTTTCCTCCTGATAAATATAAAAGAAGAAGCTTATATCTAGCATCTTGGAGTTGATATTTTACGGAGAAAATGTGTCAGAGTTGTCCCTTATAGTATCCTCCAGGGGCTAAGGAGATAAGCGAGCTAAAAAAATTTGGGTAGTCAGGCAGGCCTTGGTCTTGGATGTAGAAGTGAGGGGTGTATTTTGGATTTTGGATGCAGGACAAAAGGTGAGAAATGTTTATGACTTGAGGAACATTGGTGAACAAATGGGCCAAAAAGCAACTAAATGTAATGATTATGGGCTCAAAATTATGAAAAAGTAAACATAGACTCCTCATGGAGAAGTTGGGGTTCGATCACACTATTATTCCTTGTTGGACAAGATTGCAATGAAGACATTAAAGTGCTCTCCAGATTTTTGTATCCAGAATGTTATGACACCATGATGCTTTGTGACAGCCTTTGTCAAGAATATATATATTTCAAAGGCAAGCTGGGGTTAGGCAGACTCCTACCAGAACAGCCGATCGACCCATGTGGCAGAGGGATTCGATCCTGGGCCTTCAGCTTGACACAGGACCCGGCCCGCTGGTCTTTGTCAAGAATATTGCTGTTCAATAAAAGCTACAAAGTTGTGGGAATAGGTTAGAGCATGATAACTTCAGAATGTTTCAGTTAGGTGCAGATAGAAGGGAAAGAAGGCACTATCACTTATTTCAAAGTCACTGAAAGACACAAGAACTTAGTTGTCCAGATGAAGTTCTGGAGGTTGATTTAAAGGCATGTTAGGCAAATAATTTTTTTGAAGATGATTTATTACAAACGTAAAGGTTCATTTCATTGCTCAAATCTCCAGTCAGACTTGAGATCTGATTATTAAAGATGCATTCTACAATGACCAGAGATACATGATTTTCAAGTAATATTCAAATATCAGGTTTCTGTTTTGAGGACCTGAGATACAATGTATATCATTTCAACCATGAGAAATTTTAATTGTCATCTTTGAAAGCTGGACGCTTTGCCACAATAATTTTGTCTTATAATGAATTGGTCACATGTGATAAGGCAATGTTTATTTCTCTATTGAAACATATTGCAGTCGAATTTAATTTAGTCTCCTCCAAATTTATGTATGCTGAAAAATTGTGAAGTCTATCTGCGTCTATGTATGACTCTGAATTGGTTGGAGCACTAATGGTTGTGAACTGATCCTGTTTTTGTTTATGATGACATGGGTCAAATTTCTGAACCTGATCAGAGAATATATATATATATATATATGAATGGAATCAGGCCTGGATCCTGGTCAAGCATATCTGGATCAAATTTAGGTTCCAATTTGCTGCATACAAGATTAGAAATTTAGGATCTCCCAATCTTTTCTTTTAAAGAAAATTTCTAGTGTCTGACCAACCTCTTCTCAGTTTTCTTAGGGTGCATTTGTTTCACCCATTTTTATGAGAAAATGGGCCATTTTGATATAAATATGGCTCCTTTTCTCATCACCTGTGAAACAAACATGCCAATTTTGTGAGGAAACGGTGAAGTAAAAAAGCAACTCTCTTTGGCCGTATATATTACATGAAAGTGACATCTTACCTCTCCTCCTAGGATAGGACTTTCTTACCACACTTTCTCATGATCACTATCTTTTAATAAATAAAAGAAGCTATTTGTGCATCTGGAGCCTATTTTTTTACACTGTTTTCTCTCAGCATTAAACAATGGATGCTTTTTAGGTTGCCTTTGTGTGTTACGGAAAGTGGGTTGTTTTTGGCCGAACGAAACGCACCGACGGACGTGCATCTCTGTGGGGGCCCACAGTGACACAAACACTGAAAATGTGCATTTCTGAGGTGGGTTTTCCACAGAAACGGTTCCCACGAGGGGTCCAATTCCATTTCCTCAGCAGTGGAATCCATGGAACCCCATTTCGTGACGCCCCGTAATAACTGCAAATATACTTTTTTTGGGATGTAGGGCCCATTGGCTTTTTACCTCCCCCCCCCCCACCTGGGTTTTCTTTTCATTGCTTCGGCGAGGGTTCCTCATCATCAAAAATAAAAAATAAAAAACAAACATAAAAACATATAGACGAACCACCTATCCAAAGGCATTTTATGTGATATTTCACATTTATATTGACGAACCAAGAAGAACACCCATTGTTCATACTCGACTCATTTACATAATACAAGTTGGTCACAGCTCGTCTCACCAAGCTTATTTAATGAACATGAATGAGCTTTGGACAAGCCGAACTGAGCCAAGCTGCAAGCTGCTCGGTTCATTTCTAGCCCTGATTGAGCTTAAGAAGTTGCCCATCAATGCAAGCAATCTCATAATTGAAAAGTGTATGGCTTTCCACTAGAAAATTCCTAGCATCTAGATTTGAGACTTTGCATAGGCCAGGCCCAACATAGAAATAGGCATAGGCCTGAATCCATGCCTCATAACCGGTCATCTTCTTCCTCCAAGCCTGTATAGGGCCCTTGGGGTTCCAACCCACCCTCTGCAGACCCCTACATGTGGGTGCACCTGATTTTCAAGTGTACAACATGCACATGGCAACCCAAGCCTAAATCAAGCATTATCCATTTCTTTGATTAGGGGAAGCTGGAAAGAATTGTATGCCACCAAAATGAGGTTATGAGATCAGCCTGCTTGCACAAGTTCCAAGCATTGATTTTGAAAACGAACCCTAGCTGGCTTCATCTTAGGGTGCACAAGGATTCTGATTTGAAAACATAAAAAAAGTTAAAAATCTACAGTAGGTTTAGAATATAGGGCAAGCAAATAATTTGAAAATCTAAAAAAGAGGTTCAAAAAGATCAAACATAGATTTAGAATACCATTCGATACCTGTGACAAAAGTCATCCAAAGACAAAACAGCCCCTGCTGATGGGTTGTCCTGCATTTGCAAAACACTTGGGTGGGAGCAAAACAGCCTCCTCTGGGGTCATTTTGTCCCAAATGGAATGCAAGAGTTGGACTCTTGTGTTCCAGGATGCTGGTGTGCAGCCCGTGCACTGACATGCAAACACCCCTTAAATATGCTCAACTTGCTACATGTACATATTGCTGGTTAATCTTGAAAAATACTATATATATATATATATATATATATATATATATATATATATATATATATATATATATATATATATATATATATAATCTGTGGAAGGAACTAAAGATTTCACAGGAAAGTGGTTCATAAAGGTGAATGATCAAGACTAAGGCAGGAAAACGAGACGAGCCACTTGTGGCTTGGCTCATAGTTTGTCCTAAACTATGCTTCATATCAAAGTCTCATATAGAAATGTGTGCCATATATAATCATGGAACCGTATTTCAATTAAATACACGTGAAGAACATACATAATTGCTCTAGTGTGGAGAGCAAAGGATCCAGTGTTTTAGGTAATAAATGCCAATAAATACCCCTTCCAATTTGTGTGTATAGGCATGCTTGAGTTTAAAGTTCGAATCAGATCCAGTCCCATCTAGGGAAACGTGCGCTCTGTATATATCAGCTAAGGGATCAGACGAGTTTGAAGTTTGAATCAGATCTAGGCCCACTTGAGGAAACGAATAACTAGTAGCCTGAGATGCTGTGGCATAACCAAAGTTCAGCCTAATCAATTAAAGCCAAGTTTTTCCCAATATCCATGTCCAACCTGGTGTAGATCCAGGTGAACCAAGTAAAGCACTTATGTGTTTTTTTTTTTGAAAGGCAAGCTGGGGTTAGGCAGACCCTCGCCAGAACAACAGCCGCCCCATTTGGGCAGAGGGATTCGATCCTGGGCCTTCAGGACCCCGCTTACCACATGGGATACCACCTGGGTGCTTAACCGCATTGAGCCTAACCTTGGCTGTTAAGCCCCAAGAGTGAAATTGGTCCCACATTCGCACGCTGGGTAAAGTCATCGACTCACTCTCTAGCATTTCAACCTCTAGACGTCCGGGCACTCGGGACTCTCCACCCTCTCTCCTAGTCAGGAGGACCCTCCCTACCTATTGGTGCTAGCCAAGGCACTGAATGAGCCCACAAGGGCTCTATGGTAGGGTTGACTTGTGAATGTCACCAAGTTGATGGAACGTCAAAAGTTCAAAACTCACGGGTGGTGTTCCTTGCTGCAAGATCAAAGCCGGGTGTAAGATTACTTCCCGGTGAGCAGGGGGCCAGCCGATGCATGGTCAGTGATATGGAAGAGTTTTTTATTGGACTATCCAGGAAAAAAAGTAAAGCACTGAATGAGCTTATTGAAGACAGTAGATGGGTTCAGGTACTGTCTTGCCCATGATCAACCAGAGAGAGAGAGAGAGAGAGCTTAGCCACATTGATTACATTCTCAGAGAGCGATGATGAACTTAGTCACATTGATTACATTCTCTTTGTACATGTTAGTCTTTAAAGCCTTGCAGAGCTCTCCTGAGAGTCAGGGATCAAGCCAGGCCAACTTTAACTCTTGTATTCAAATCTACAAGCAACCAAGTCATTGATGTTCACGCAGCAAGCACTCCTACACTGTCCAACGGTGTAGAGTTCAGTGAAACCTCATGCAAACTCAAACAGGGAGCGTGTCCAACCATGTGAAGAACCAAACTAACTACACACACACCCTCCTTGTACTTCATGTGATCTATTATACCTCACCAAACACACCCAAGTCTGTGACCCACTTCAATATGCTTGCATGCTTCCAACCTCCCCCTACCCTTTAAATTGCCCTCTCCATATACCAACTTCCATCTTTCATGTTCACACAACCCAGCATCTCAAGCATCACCCTCTCTCATACTCCTCTTTCTTACATTGACCTTACCCACTTTGTCTGTCAATCGCCATGAGGATCCTCATTCCCATGAAACTCCTTGCTAGTCTACTACTCTTTCTCTTCCTCTTTGAACTGGCATTGTCTGCTCAAGGCATCAGGACCGTCAGTCATCAACGTAAGTATCTTACTGATGTCCAAAGACTTGCAACTCTAATGGCATAAGTGTAATTGGTTTATCTCGATCTAGTCTAGACTAGGCATAGGAAACATGCTGAGCTGCTCGTGGCTGAAGAGCTCGCTCAAACTCATTAAATATATTCGGCAAGCCAAACATGAACCATAGATGTTTGGCTTAGCTCAGCTCGTATAAGCTCTTTTAGTAAACACATGGGCACACACACACACACACACACACACACACACACACATATATATATATATATATATATATATATATATATATATATATATTATATAGGGTTTGCTCATGTCGACATTACCTACAAATGAGTTCTTTTTTCATTTTTTTCACTTTTTATTGTTTTTCATGACACTAACCTTACAAATGTGATCTACATGTTTAGGTTAGTGGAGTTCAGCACTTAGATCGTCTGATTCTGACATGTAGGAATGATTTTATGAGCCTTAAAAAATCAACAGCGTAAATATGTGATATTTTCTTGGCTCAAATTTGTTTTTTTTTGTCAAAAATACATGATGCAAAAAAGCCAGTTCCTAGCATTTGGACCATTTCAATACGACTCACACATATGATTTCCAGCTCATTCAGACGGTTAGCAAATGTTAACCCACATATATATATATATATATATATATATATATATATATATATATATATATATATATATATATATATATATATATATATATATATATATATATATATATATATATATTTGCAACAATAGGTTTAGAGATAAAATCTTATTGCTTCTAGATCTTAAAAATAAAGTATTTTTTTGTAAAAAAAAAATCTTTTAATCTGTAAACAAGCCATCTCGAGCTTGGCTCCATTAGCAAGGTCAGTCTTATTATGAGCTTAAACATGGTTCGTCTTGCCACGAGAATGAGCCAAGCTTTGAACACTTCAAGCTTGAGGCTATCCTGCCATCATGTAAAACATGACCAAGTTCATTTTTTTTCAAAACTAAAATGTGACCAAGTCCATGAACTCTAATATTTTGTTCGAGAACTTCATCACGTTCGGGCTACTATGATCAGATATGCGCATTGTCAGCGCATTTGAGTGAGTTAATTTCATATATAATCTTTTAGGTAATGCCAGATATGCTCATTTCACTGGGTTGCTGCTAGTGTGGGTCCAAAGAAATCAAAGTCTTTAAGAGTTGTAATATTTGTTATGTGTGTAAAGTTCATGAAATTGGTCATGGTTCATCTAGCGCACCCAAACATAGCTTAAGTTTCTTTAAAGTATGTATCATGCTGGCTCTTCACAGTGAGTAAAATATCATGCTACTCCTTTCACAGATCACATCCAGAATCAGCCAGAACGTCCAAGAATCACAAACAAGAGACAATCGCTATTAAAACCAGACTTTTACACAGAGAGGAGGTACACCAACACCAGGGAAGCCATCGACACGGTCCACGTAGCCGGATCGAGCCTGCCCGATTGCTCGCATGCATGCGGGTCGTGCTCACCATGCAGACGGGTGATGGTCAGCTTTGTGTGTTCAACACTTGAAGAGGCAGAGACATGTCCCATGGCATATAAATGCATGTGTAATAGCAAATCTTTCCCTGTGCCATGAGATATTTCCTCAGTGAATTCAATGCATTGTGCAACATGTTTACCCTAGCTGTAGAGTCTGTACCATACTGCCAGTGCGAACCGTCCCACCAGTTTTTCATCCCTTCTCCCCGGGGCCTATGCTAGGCATTTACTTGCGCAGAAGAGCGACACCCATGAGAATCGAACCTTGACTGCCCGTCAAGCAGCCAAGGCCCCACCCCACTACCGCCAACCCTCCTTGGGGCATACCCTTGTGTTTTGAACTTAGGCCCACTCATTTAATATGTAACAGGCTATCAAATCTGGCCGACAATGACAATATGGAGTTTTGAACTTAGATGCTTTTGTTTGATTGATTATTCTTTTTTATTCTTTATCTGCTTAGTTTTTTTGAAGTCAGTGAGTTGTCACCTGCAAGAGGTCCACTTATCTGGTAATGGATCTGTGAATGTCACCAAGTTGATAGGACATCATGAATTTGAAAACCATGCCGCAAGGTCAAAGCTGGGAGAGGGGGTTGCTGCTGGGCAAGGAGAGAGACCCCAGGGGTTTTTACCAACTAGAGTTGTCTGTCGAACTTCAGTCAGTGATCCCAGCATTCATGACAAAACTGATAAAATGGAACTTGAGCAAACCTAAGATATGCTTTTTTCATTGCCTATGGTGTGTCTATACGGCATGGGGAAGCTCTATTAAGAAGCGAGAAACTCCTCACTTCCCCGAACAGAGAGCGAGCTTCGAGAAACTAGCTTCCTAAATATGAGAAACTTGATTCTGTTTAGTGGAAAGCCTGCTTCCTTTTCATTTTTCAAATTGATTCTCTTTTGTTTCTTTAATGTTTCCCTCTCATTTCTTGTCACTTCTCAATCCCCGTTTCACGTCCTCCATCCCGGGTTCAAACGGGGATGAGGCGGGGCTATTGCAGAGAAAAGTGGCAGGGACGGGGACGGGGCTGGACAGGGAAAAGTGTACGTCCATCCCCGCCTCCATCCCCGGACGGGGATGGATTTTAACCTTCGCCCCCGCCTCCATCCCCGGTCCAAACGGGGTGAGGCGGGCCCCTGCTTTACCCCGGTCCACTGCCATCACTAAGTGCTTTATATTGCTTTCTCTGTGTTTTCTTTTTCATTTTTCATGCACTGGCATCACTTCGTAATCGTATCCCACTTTCCCTGTTAATACCATTTTTAGCACTCGCTTCTCTGCTTCCATTTCACACATCACTCCTCGTATCTATTTCTGGTAACTATGATATAGGTTGCCAATATGCTCTATATACATTCATGCAAACTAATAATTTTTGCTGATGTGACTGGTGATAGCAAACCAGGTTCAAAAGTACACGCGCCATGCATGATGGGTTTGGCATGGTGTGGAAGCTGACCTAGTTCGTGAACTACAAGATCTTGCATGCCTAGATCATGATCTTGAACACATTGCATGTCACACCACGGTGATATGTCAAATCCATCATGGCAATCAACAGCAACCGCTGAATTAAGTTTCAATGGACAGGATTTAAGATCTTGGTCTAGTAACCTCGCCTGCCCATTTCAAAATACATTTGGTGTTGAACACAAACTTTGGGTGGCACATCTTATATACACCAAATTTTGTCTAATGTGAAAAACCACCACATTTGAATTGGCAATGGATTCTCAAATCCAAATTCTAGAAATCTAATAAGCCTTTCACATTTAATCCCATTAGTCCTTTTACTTGTAGGAAAATGCAGTAAGAATCTCCAACTCAAGTTCAAGTTTGAATTTAAGCCCATGCTGTAATAGCTAGGTTGAATTTGCTCATGCCAATGAAACCGAATCTAACCTGTTTTGATCCCCAGCCTATACTGGAATTCCACATGGGGGAATTGGGCCAAGAGACAAAATAATTTGCATTGGTTTCTGTACACTGAGAATACTTTGTGGCTCCAACTTTTGTAAAGTCCCAAATGAAACTTTTGTAGGGTGTAGGTGAATGAACTGCATATGGACAGGACACTTGCAATGTGTTTTTTGCAAACCTGAATACATAGATGTTTGGCGTGGCTTATTTCTTAAGGATTGACACTTGGGTCGTGTTTTTTTGATAAAAAATTATGATTTTTTTGGTCTTAAATGTTTGTAAAAAAATTGGGCAGTCGATTTTTGAACCTATAAGAACCTACCCACGTGTCAGAATCGGACAATTCAAGAGTTGATTCTTATAAAATCAACCATGTAGGTTATACATCTTTATGGTCAAATTTCAAGAAAAATACAAAAACCCTAAAAAGTCTTTGTTCATGTATCCTGTTGCCATAAAGAATATCACTTAAGTTATATTTCTTCTTCTTAAATGCTACGTCCCATTCATTCCTCCCACCTTTTATGTTCTATATGTGAATTATTGTTCTTCAGCTGATCTCATACAAGAAGCAAGGTGTTGTCAGACTTGATTCAATGAAGGATAATGACGTGACCTGGTTGGAGAGGGGATAGCCCTATTGCCCTTTGCTTGACAACTTTTGGTTCTCTTTTATCAGAAAAATTCCGTTGAACTTGGTCCAGAGCATTGGGCAGGAGAGGACATTGTTTACGAAATGAGTCGAGAGTTTTTTTTATAAAGGAAATGAATAAACAGAATTTAGAACCCAAGACCATGCAGGCAAAGGGTAGGGCTGGACAATGGGCAGGCCGGGCCTGATCATGCCTGATCTGTTGTGCAACTGGGTCAGGCCTAGACCTGGGCTTGGGTCTAATACAAAGCCCACAGCCCGCCCGCAAGGCCCATGGGCCTAATTTGGAACGGGTCGGGCGGGGTGTCAAGTTTTCATATATTCACAACATTTCTCATTTGTTTTCTTAAATTCATAGGTTCTTTTAATGAAAATTTAAAAAATGAAAATGAAAGATGATCTCTCTCTCTCTCTCTCTCTCTCTCTCTATATATATATATATATATATATATATATATAAGAGAGAGAGAGAAAGAGTTGCTTTTTCTAACTAACCGCCTAGCTAATTGAACTTTTGAAGGATTTTTCCTATGTTTTACTTAAATATAACCATACAGATGTGTTAGGCACGGTCAATTTACTAAGAAATAACACATGGATAATGTTTTTTCAGTAAAAAACATGACTATTTAAGCCTTGAATATTTAGAAAAATTTTATACCATTGTTTTTTTAAACCTTATAAAAATCTATCGGCATGGCGAATACGCCTATCACATGCCACTAACGCAAAAAAAAGGGGTCGGTACCTACCTTTAATTGTAATATCCAGCAGGCACAATCCCTAGATGTGTCTCAAGGGGGCTTCCTTGGTTATTCCTCCTTCTTAGGATCAACCCATACCGCAAACTACGAAAAAAAAACAAAAAAAAAATCAAAATACTATAAAAAATCTACCAAAAACAAAATGGAAGGAGATTAAGTGGAGGAAGGGATTGAACGGCCTACCACCGTTCGTTCTCTCCTCGATTGGGCGCTCCACACGTTGCAGCAAAGGAGGCTCCCACAAATCGGCTTCTACAGTAGTAAGAAGAAGAGGGTTGAGGATGGTGGTGGAGATGGGGCGCACCTCCCATGGCGTCAAATAAAGAGAAGGGAGAGTGAAGAAAGATCAAGAAAGAGGGAGAGCATGAGAGAGGGGTTAGGGAATCTAGGGCATGAGCAAGGAAGAAGGGGAGAGAAAGAATCGTGGGGGAGGAAGAGAGGAGTTTAAAATGAGGGTGAATCTGGATCCGGTCAGGTTCCACCCAGATCATGTCCCAAAAGACATGTAAGAGTTCGTAGTTGGGCGAACTGGATCTAGTCTAGTTAGGCCAACTAGGGCTGGACCAAGTCCTCAATGAACCCAGCTGATCCTGGCAAGGTCAGCCTTGTTGGGGTTGGTTCAACTGGATGGCAATCCAGGTAGTGCAAGGACAAAATTACGAGAGGGTGGTGTATGTTCTCCCCCGATGATTCACTGAATCCCACGTCTGTGTTCAGGGGTCCCAAAAAGCACCACGTATATAAGCATATGGGGCTCGTATTCCCTTGTATGTTGACATCACTCAGCATTGGAGTCTGGTTCGGTTGCAAAGACTTAAGTACCCTTTCTTGCTATTCTTGCCATAAAACGACGGTTTGAGAAAATGACAAAAATGTATTTCATTCAAAAAAAGAAAACAAATGGTTCAAAAAAAGGATAAACATGTCCTTCATCCAGAAAGTTGAGGATGATGTTGACTTTTCAAAGTCTACACAGTGAAACGAACATTAGCCGACGATCCGATGGTGATCCGGCGAAACGATGGTGAGCCGACGATCCAATGGTCATCCGGCAAAACGAACTTGAGCTATAAAAAATGTCTGTTTGAACTTTTCATCGTCATCTTCTTCCACTACAAGAAAATTGTTAATTAGCGACGGAAATTAGCGACGGATTTTTCCCGTCGCTACTTAGCGACAGATTAGCTAGAGATAGAATCTGTCGCTAATTTGCGACGGATTAGCGAGGAAACGATTTTTATCGCTAATCTGTCGCTACTTAGCGACGGATTAGCGACTGCATGTTTTTGTCGCTACTTTTGATTACAAGAACACCATTTTAGCGACGGATTTAGAGAGGGAACTCTGTCGTCGCTACTCCGTCGCTAATTAGCGACGGAGTAGCGACAGAATATTTTCCGTCGCTTTTTTGGTATTTGGGTTTCGCGACGGCTTCGCGACGGAATTTTGCCGTCGCTAAGCCGTCGCTAAATGTCGCGTAAATCCCTAATCCCATCCCTCTTTCTCTTTTCCCTGTTTCGCTGTATTGCTCCCTCCCGCCGCCCGTCGGCTCTCGCCACCGTCCGGCCACCGCCGCTCGCCAGCCGCCGCTCGCCAGCTGCCGCTCCCCGTCAACCTCCCGCCACCGTCCGACGAAGCGCAGGTAATATTCTTCTTCTTCTTCTTCTTCTTCTTCTTCTTCTTCTTCTAAACGCAGGGGGTACGCCCCTTCCCTGCCGGAAACGGAGGGGGTTTAACCCCCTGCCGTGCTTTCCGGCAGGGGGGGTCGACCCCCTGCGTTTCCGGCAAGGGGGGTCGACCCCCTGCCGGAAACGCATGGGGGGTCGACCCCCCTGCCGTAAAGGCACGGCAGGGGGTCAACCCCCCATGCCGGAACTGCCTTTCCGGCAGGGGGTTTAACCCCCTTCCCTGTTTTGAAAAGAATTTTTGTCGGCTGGGCCGGCTATGGCCCTGTCATAGGCTCGCCTAGCACCCAGCCGACTGGGTGCTGGGCCTGGCGCACCTGCCAGCATGCTGGCAGTCAGCCGAGTGCTACTCGGCTGGCTGCCAGCCAGCCAACAGCCACCAACGTGAATAAAAAGATTTTTTTTTTTGAAATAAAGGGATCATACCCAGCCGATCACTCGGCTGGGCCAACAACGAGGGTTCACGGCTTGACTTCGGCTGGTCTGTCAGCCGACACCCATACCACATCGATCGTGCCATGGATTTCTTTTTGAAAAAAAAAATGAAAAACAAGGAAAAATATCAATATAACATAGTGGATTCGTAGATCCACTGATTCGCCATGGATTTCCATCAAAACATGCATGGAAATCCTACCTCTACCCGATTTCTCAAACGTTTCACATAAGAAAATACCCGTACCTTGAGAGAAAAACGCGAAAAGGGGCTGTGGAAGGGAGCTTGGCTGAGCACAAGGCCTCCAACCTTCTTAGTCTATCTCTTTCTCTTCCACTCGGCTGGGTTTAACAAAAATTTGTTATGAGATACCTACGTTGCCTATGTGATCTGTTTTGAAAAGAATTTTTGTTATGGATACCTATGCTGCCCATGTGATCTCTTTTTTAAAAAAAAAAAAGTTATTATGTGATCCCTATGTTGTCCATGTGATTAGCTTGAAAAAAAAATTGTAATATGTGTATATAAGATGTCCATATGGTTTTAAGTGTAGTTTGCATATATGTTGTCCATATGGATTTTAAGTTGAATTTTTTTTTGTAATGTATATATACAAGTTGTCCATGTTGTTCAATTTGTTAGTTTGTTAATGTCTACTGGTAGTTAGTTTTACTTCAATTTGTTTTCTTGATTAGTTAGTTTGTTACTTAATTTGTTTTGTTTTTGTGCAGATTTTTCAACGGAACCAACTCGTGCTCGGCCACCTGTGGTAAGTAAATGACAAAAACAATGCAAATCGGGTAAATACCCGTGGTGAGTAAGTGATGCAAACGTATCACATGTTATTTAATTTATTGAATGCAGCACTTTATTGTTCACACACTCACTTAGTTGTTGATATCTAGGACTGCTTTGTTGGAGTTCGGAGATCATGCTGAGCATGATTTTAATGTAGAAATATGGAAGTGTTCTTATTTTTGGAGTACGGAGTCCATGCTAAGCATGGTAGTAGTTAGTGAGATATTGAAGTGTGTTTGCTGCAGGTACATGTTTGCCATTTATTTGATATGAATGATTATGATGTATTGCAATGTTTGATGTAATTGTATCCATGCTTGCATGTAGTTACTTTCAATTTGATTTTGACTTCCATGTGAAATTTTATAATAAAAGCATGCTTCAAATGATTGTATCATGTCATTAATAGTTTGCACATGAAAATATTAAGTTATCAATGCATGCATCAAAATTCTTGTTATTGTTTGACATAGTATATTGCATGATAAATTTGATATTTAAAATTTGCAATGTATATTCTTGTCAGATGCATGCTCGACCTAAAAAAAAAGGTTCGTAATAAAGCAAGAGTAGAAGGCTCTATTTGTGAGGCGTACACTTTAGAAGAGATTTCAAATTTCTCATCTATGTACTTCGAACCTCATATTTCAACACGTTACACATGCCTGCCCCGTAACGATGATGGAGAACAAGTAACTGTAGCTGACAAGCTGTCGATATTTCAACGACTTGGGCATGCATTTGGTAGTTGCCGATCAAGGCTATTGACAGATCGAGAGCAAGATGCAGCACACATCTATATTCTTTTTAATTGTTCAGCGATCGACCCATACATCGAGTAAGTATATGTATATGCAACTCAATTATAAATCCTTTTATGTTCTATATGTGGATACATGGCTCGGTAATATAAGTATTTGTGGTTTGCAGACGATTTGATCTGGAGTTGCAAAGCAAAGTTTCACATCTCACTAATGCAGAAGTACAAAAAGAACGTGAAACTAAGTTTGTGGAGTGGTTGAAACAGTTGGTAAAGAAGCTAACATAAATTTTGTACTTATAAACAACA
This sequence comes from Nuphar pumila, assembly GCF_984573655.1. Classification (NCBI taxonomy): domain Eukaryota; kingdom Viridiplantae; phylum Streptophyta; class Magnoliopsida; order Nymphaeales; family Nymphaeaceae; genus Nuphar; species Nuphar pumila. Next base: position 35,637,636 of record NC_143254.1, read on the forward strand.
CTAAGTTACTTAATTGATCGTGATCACAATAATTGTTTATGTCTGTGCGTAGGTTCGCCATGGTGATGTTAAAGATCAAGGAATATGTGATTTAGAAAATGGTCCGACCAAAGTTGTGCAATGCTACAACGGGTATATCGTAAATGGTTATCGATTCCATACAAAAGACTACGGTATAAACAAATCAACGATAAATAGTGGCGTGTGTGTCAAGGGTAGCAGCTACGGTGAAAATGAACATGATTACTACGGTGTTATAGAGGAAATAATGGAGTTGACTTACTTAGGCATGAATAACAGGGTTACGGTATTCAAGTGTCATTGGTTTGATCCAACTGCAACAAGACTCGACAAAGCTTCAGGCATTGTGGAGGTGAATCATAAATCCAGGTTTGGAACATATGAACCATTCATATTAGCCTCGCAAGCTCAACAAGTTTATTATACTTCATATCCGAGTATAAAAAAGTCAGATAGAAATGAATGGTGGGCAGTTTGCAAGGTGAAATCCAAACTATACCCCGAGTATGATCAGTTACAAGAAGATGAGTTAGCTGAAGACAGTGATTACTATCAATCAGATGATGTCTGTGACTTCGCTTATGGTCACGATGTTGCGCATGATATGCATGTCATATCTCCATTGGCTGATGAAACATTCATAGAGGAATGTGATCCAAATGATGTACCAAGTGGATGGGCAAACAATGAAGAAGAAGAAGAAGAAGAAGAAGAAGAAGAAGAAGAAGAAGAAGAAGAAGAAGAAGAAGAAAGTCAAACTAGTGACGAGGAAGAATTCTCAAGCTAGTGAAAAAAATCTTATACTACAAACCTCTATTTAAATGCATTGTAATACTTGATGTGAGTTGTATTGCAATACTTGGTGTGAATGATTAAAATTTTTATTTCAATGTATTGTAATACTTGATACGAATGATTCGAATGCATTGTAATTTATCTGAATGTATTATAATTTATGCAATTAACGAATGATTTGAATTAGTGCAATACTTGATGTCAATGATTTGAATTATTTGAATGCATTGCAATGCTTGATGTGAATGACTTGAATGCATTGTAATACTTGATGTGAATTATTTGACATATGTTATTTGTTAGAATATGGTTCGTGGAGGTTATAGTGGTCGCTCATCCAGTAGTAGCCAGGCTCAACCTTCATCTTCACGGGCTCCTGTGATAGGTATATCATATAACTAATTAGATGCTTGATTAGTTCAAATGCACATTCTGAGAACTTGGTGTGTATTTTTTTACAGATGATGTTGCGCCTGTACACGACCCACCTACACCAGTTGATCGCACAAGTCAACAGCCAACACAGGAAACAGGGTCTTCACAGGCTGGCACAAGAAGACTCATTCGAATAGTGTATATAGATAATCGACCGTAAGTATTTTGTTTTCAATTATTGCATATCTTTTAAATATTTTATATTGATATTTACTGTGTAACAATTCATGTGCAGCACGAGGTTTGAGCCACAAGAAGTAGTACGGGAGATTAGGAATTCACTTCTTCAACATCTACCAGGACCAGTTGCTCAATGGAAAGAGTACCCAAAGGAGGTATTAGACAGATTGTGGTCCTCATTCATGGTATACAGTTGTTCCTCATAGTTAATGTGTTTCATATTTAATTTATTTAAGCAATGTCTACTAACTTTCTGAAAATATTTGTAGGCTTCGAATCGCTTTGCAACTACGGTGGAAGAAAATGATGCAAGGAAGGTGTGGCAGAAGGTGGCTGCCAATCGATTTGCAGACATGCTGCACACTATGAAGACTGCAGCAAAAAAAGCATCTGGCGTAGTAGATGATCCATTACTGTGGAAGGGCCATGGTCCTATTACTATCAGGAGAGATTACTGGGATGAAATGTGCGATATGTGGGCGGGAGATGCATTTAAAAATCGCTCTGCGAAGGCTTCACAAAATCGATCGAAGATGCCCGAAGCCCATCTACACACAGGTGGATCTAAGACATTTGGGAGCCACCTAAAGAAAATGGTAACTCATCAATATATAATATTAATTTTATAAGTATAGTTGCAAATTTGTGTACTAAATCTTTTGTCATTTAACTTCGCAGGAAGCAGAAAAAGGAGGCAGTGTACCATATAAGGATGTGTTTGTAGAAACACATAAACGGAAGACCACGGGAGTCTTCGTATCAGAGAAGGCAAGAACGACAACGGTATGTATTAATTCTATTAATAATCATTGCAATATATATGCAAGTCATCATAATGTTATCATTAATTATTAATGAATACTTTAAACATTATTTTGTAGGAGGCATATGAGCAACAAATGGTAGAGCGATATGGTGAAGACGCTACTCAGCATCCATCATTTGATCCTACAGCATGGGTGACTGCAGCAGGTGAACCCAAAAAAGGTCGCGTGTTCGGGTTTGGGAGTAATATGAACACTTCACCAGTTATTGGTTCTTCCAGTTACGGCTCACCAACTTCTTGCGCCGACATAAGCTCCAAGCAGCCGACTATTCTTTCCGGTGATGATGTACGCGAGATCATTAATGAATCACTGAATAACTACTTCCAATACACCGTCGCCCCCTTTTTCCGAAATGAGATCAAGGCCGCTGTTCAGGATAGGGGATATTCGATTCCAGGTCCCTCTCAGGTATAATCACATATATAGTTTTTTTGACTATCTTAAAGCACATCTGAGCATGGTAGAATCACATATAGAGTTTTTCTAGATGCCTTAGAACACATATGAACATGCTATAATCACATATTCAAATTTTTTACTGCCTTAGCACACATATGAGCATGATAGAATCACATATATATATATTTAACTTTTTGTCTGTCTTAGAGCACATATGAGCATGATAGAATCACATATAAAGTTTTTTTGATTGCATTAGAACACATAAGCATGCTATAATCACATATTCAGTTTTTTTACTGCCTAAGAACACATATGAGCATATTATAATCACATATTCTGTTTTTTGACTGCCTTAGCACACATATGAACATGCTATAATAACATATAAAGTTTTTTAACTGCCTTAGAACACATATGAACATGTTATATATCATTTATGATAGAATCACATATAAATTTTTTGGCTTTGCCTGCCTTAGAGCACATATGAGCATGCTATATTCACATATTCAATTTTTTTACTGCCTTAGCACACATAGGAGCATGATCGAATCACATATATAGTTTTTTACCTGCCTTAAAGCACATCTGAGCATGGTAGAATCACATATAGAGTTTTTTTATATGCCTTAGAACACATATGAACATGCTATAATCACATATTCAATTTTTTGACTGCCTTAGCACACATATGAGCATGATAGAATCACATATAGAGTTTTTTTATTGCCTTAGATCACACATGAGCACATGATAGAATCATATATAGTGTGTAATTTATTTCATTATATTTTGTTTATCAATACTGACTGTTCTTTTCTTGTGTAGGCTGCTAGCGATAATCAGGGTAGTGGAGCTGAAGGGACAGATAAAGACAATGAACAAGAAGACGCACAAAATCTTGGCGATGATTAGAGGACTATGTTGAAGAAGTTCTATTTTTTTTATTTTTCCTAATTGTAATTGTTGAATTGTAAATAATTAAACTTCTTAGTTTTAAGGTGGAACGATTAATTATTATAGATACTTGTTATATGAATTTTTTTGTGTGGTTTGTTTTTTATTTACAGGAAATATAAATTGTACAGGAAATATAAATTATACAGTTCTCCGTAATTAATTTTTAAATAATTTTTTTTTTATTTTTTTTCGTTTTTGCGACGGATTAGCGACGGATGATTCCGTCGCTATTCATATTAATCTAGCGACGGCTTAGCGACGGAATTAAATCCGTCGCCACGCCGTGGTCGCCGTTTAGTACCGGCGGATTGGCGACGGAATATAGCGCTCGTTATTCCGTCGCAATTAGCGACGGACTTGGCGACGGAATTATTCCGTCGCCAGTTAGCGTCGAAATATTCGCGACGTAAGCATACTGTCGCCGCGTTGTCGCTAATCCGTCGCTAACATGGTTAGCGACGGATTAGCGACGGAAGGTGGTCGTCGCTAATCTACTGCTCTGTTGTAGTGTTCTTCTTCTTTCTCCGTAAAACATTGTAAAACCCTCTCTCTCTCTCTCTAGAGAAGAAATCAAGGGAGGCAAAGAGTTCCCCCTGGAGAAGGCCATGAACATCAACCCTCTCACTCTCTCTCCCTTCTCTTTCTACTTCTGTGCACATCCAGCAGACGATCCTACATTGCTCCAGCAAAGAGTTTTTGCCCTTACAGAAGGGGGGTTTGAGGGCTCCTCCCAGCGTGGGTAGCATCGTTCAACTTTGATGACTTGTGGAGCTTGATTTAGAGTTTTTGCCCTTACAGGAGGGGGGTCCGGCGGCTCCCCTCCCTGGCGTGGGTTCCGCTGCGCGGTCAGCGGGCGGGGGGCTGTGCCCCCCGGACCAATTTTTTTTGGGGTCTTGTATAATTTTTTTGTTTTCTTTCCCTCTTTTAACTATCGAAAAAGAGCAATAAAGCATTTTGTTTAATCATGTGGCTCATGTTTCCTTCGATTGTTTCTTGCTCGAGGTTTTCGTAACACCCCTTCCTACGATTTTTCTATTTTTTTTTTTCTGTTTCTTTCGCACAATTTTTTCAATGACTCCCTTACAACGATTTTTAGTGTTGTCGGGTCTCCAACGAGCCCCATAGTGATTTATAGTGTTGTCCGGTCTTCCAACAACGATTTGTAATATTGTCGGGCCTTCTTACAACGATTTATAGTGTTTTCGGGTCTCCAACGATCCCTACAACGATTTGTGGTGTTGTTGGATCTTACTACAATGATTTTTAGTATATTCCGTAAATCACTATAGCGATTTGTAGTGTTATTTAGTAAGCAAATCGCTACCCGAATTAGGACCAACTTGTCAGGGCCATATCTCCCTAACCGAAGGTCATATTCCAAATTCGTAAAAAGTGATGCCGTCGTTATTGAGTCTAGTTTATTCTTGTAAAATTTCAGTGATTTCTATGGTTATTTTATTCCTCATTTTAACTAAAAACTAGACCCCTATTATTCTGGGGGGAGCCGCCGGACCCCCATCCTGTAAAGGCAAAAACTCTAAATCAATCTCCACAACTCATCAAAGTTGAACGATGCTACCCACGCTGGGAGGAGCCCCCAAACCCCCCTCATGTAAGGGCAAAAACTCTGAATCAGGCTCCACAACGAATCAAGTTGAACGATGCTATCCACGCCGGGAGGAGCCCTCAGACCCTCCTTCAGTAAGGGTAAAAACTCTGAATCAGGCTCCGCAACTCTTCAAGTTGAACGATGCTACCCACGCTGGGAGGAGCCCTCAAACCCCCCTTTTGTAAGGGTAAAAACTCAGAATCAGGCTCCACAACTCTTCAAGTTGAATGATACTACCCACGCTGGGAGGAGCCCTCAGACCCCCCTTCTGTAAGGGTAAAAACTCAGAATCAGGCTCCACAACTCTTCAAGTTGAATGATGCTACACACGCCGGGAGGAGCCCCCAGACCCCTCTCCTATAAGGGTAAAAACTCTGAATCAGGATCCACAACTCATTTAGTTGAATGATGCTACCCACGCTGGGAGGAGCTCCCAAACCCTCCTCCTGTAAGGGTAAAAACTCTGAATCAGGCTCCACAACAGTCAATGTGCAGGTCAGTCGATGCTTGATGGAGCAATGCAGGATCTTCTGCTGGATGTGCACAGAAGCAGAAAGAGAAAGAAGAGAGAGAGTGAGAGGGTTGATGTTCATGGCCTCCTCCAAGAGAGATTTCTTTCTCGAATAATCATGCAGTGCAGAGACTGGGTCTTAAATAATCATCTTCGGGGCACTTCAGTCTTTACAATCACTCCTTTTCTAGAATCGTCATTTTTTTGGCACCAATGGAGGAGAGGGTACTTAAGTCTTTGCAATCGCATCAAACTCCAATGCTAATTAATGCTGACAAACATGAGGATACGAGACACACATGCTTAAATACGTGGTGCTTTTTGGGACCCCCGAACATGAGATGCCCTGTTCAGGGGGAGAACATATAACCTGCTTCGCAAAATTACCTTTGCATGCCAAAAAAAAAGATGAATGGGTCTTCTAAACCCATTTCTAACCTTCACCACAACACAAAATTACACATCCTCCCATATTGTCAATTGAGAATGGCCAAAAATGACTTTCTCGCAGTTGACCCCATTGGGTTAACTCAGGGTCGAACAAACTCGACTTTGATGACCAAAATATCCCTAAAACAATTCGAAAATGCCCATAATGCCTCTGGACTTGTTGGGCTCATTTTAACTTGATTTTTTATGAAATAAAAACCATTCTTCTCAAAAAATGAGTGAGAACATCATCATATATTGAAAATTTAAGAAAGTGCCTAAAAAATTCATTATGTAGAAAATATAAAAATAAGCAAAAATATCAAATTTTATAATCTACACCACTAAAAAAACATCCATCCTCAAAATTTACACAAACAACAACAAATAACATGAACATATTCATGATTCAGGCTTTCAGGTGCACTCTTCAATCCCATGGTGCTGCCATCACACCTTGACGAGCGAAATAACCTTGTTCCTCAAGATCTATATCAGTGAAAAGGTGCTCAAAGAATGATGAAGCTTCTTCCTAAATGACCACTTTTGAGATAATTTGAGTATCATTCTTTGTATAAAGCAATCTTATGTTCTTCCTTAGAATGTTTAACCACGTGGTGAAAAAAGCTAGTGTTCTAGTCTCCCTTTCGCTCCTCAACATAGACTCTGCCATCTCCCTCAACATTTGAAGTTCATCCTTAAGATGGATCCCTTTCATTAGAGCTTCCATGTCACCTTGATATGCATAGCAAACTTTCGGCTCTTAAGTGACTTGCATTATGTGATCCAAGATGTATCTAATTATGGTTTAAGACCAATTAGATAAGAATCATTTAGCAGCATCAAGGCATGTAGTGAGTTTAAACATGGCACATCCCCAAACACGAAGATCATACCCTTTATAATATTAAAATCTTAATGTCTGGTTGAGGAGGGGATTATACGTTGAATGATCTTAAAGAATATTGTTAAGGATATGAGATTATTTGACATACAATTATGTCTCGAACAACACAACAAAATGGTGTCTCTGAGAGATGTAACATAATTCTCATGAACATAGTCTGGTCTATGTTGTTTAATGCATCTTTGCCTAAACTGTTATGGAGAGAAGAACTGTGCACAACATTGTACATTCTAAATCGAATTTTCTGCAGGACTATAATCTTAACTACCTATGAACTTTGGCCGGATAGAAAATCAGACTTAAGCCACCTTTTAAGGTGGGGTTTTGTAGTATACAACACAACAAAAATGGTGTCTCTAAGAGATATAACATAACTTTCGTGAACATGGTCTGGTCTATGTTGTTTAATGTATCTCTGCCTAAACTGATATGGAGAGAAGAAGTGTGCACAACAATGTACATCCTGAATCAAATTCCCCGCAAGACTATAATCTCAACTGCTTATGAACTTTAGTCTAGCAAAAAATCAATCTTAAGCCACCTTCGAAGGTGGAGTTTTGTAGCATGTGTGAAAATCCTCGATCAAACAAGAGACAAGTTGGATACCAGGTCTATTAGATGTATATTTATCGAGTATCTTACTGGATCAAAAGGCTACATGTTTTATCATCCTAATATCGGTCTAATTAAAAGCATGGATGTTGATTTTTTAAAGATAAACAATGCCAATGGTGATGCTCCTATGAATGTTGACAATGATCTTTATGATCTTATTGATATTGATGATTTTATCAAACAATTAGAAAATGAATCAATTGTATAATATTCTTTTGACCATCTAGATGGTGATACACCTTCATATAGAAGTTTCTTCGTCTTTACATCAGAAACTATGTGGTAATAAATGGCCTAGAGCTCATCCATAATACTTAGATAATTACTATGTGTACTTAGTTGAGGAGCTATGTTACTCGATAGATCTTGATTAGATGGCTAATAATTCAATATATAGTGAAGCGATTGATTTACATGAATCATCAAACTGAGTAAAAGTCATGGATGGAGATCACCATAAGAAAAATGCCAATTAGCGACAGATCTTAGCGACGGATTTTTTTCGTCGCAACTTTGCGACGGATGTAGCGACAGAAACTTATCCGTCGCTAAGATTTATAATATTGACGGATGTAGCGACGAAAAACCTTTAGTCGCTAAATCCGTCGCTACGTAGCGACAGCTTAGCGGCAACCCATTTTTGGCGCAACACACGCGACAATTAGCGATGGATAGGGTGACAGATTGTTTTCTGTCGCTACTTAGCGATGACGTAAGCGATGAAAATCTTTTGTCGCTAACTGATCATGTAAATTTACGATGGAGTTGCAACAAAATTAAGCCATCACCAAATCTGTCACTATTTTTCGCATAAATCCCTAATCAGAGCCCCTTTTCCTCTTTCCTGCTTCGTCTCTCCCCCCCGGTCGACGCAACCCTCCACCGCTCGACGCACTCCCTGGCCCACCGGCCGCCGCCCGTCGCTCCCCAGTCCGCCGCCCAACCCGTCGCCCCCCGGTTTGCCGCCCATCGCCCCCCGTTTCGCTCGGCCCGTCGCCCCCTGGTCTGCCGCCTGTCGCCCCCCCATTCCGCTCGGCCCGTCTTTCCCAGTTCTGCCGCCCGACGCACTCCCCGGCCCGTCGGCCACCACCTGTCGCTCCCCGGTCTTTCGCCTGACCCATCGCCCCTCGGTCCGCCCCCCCGTCGCCCCCTGCGCCTGCCCTGCATTTTGTTTTTTTCGACAGGGGGTCGACCCTCTGCCTAGTTTGTTTTTTTCGACAGGGGGTCGACCCCCCTGCCTAGTTTATTTTTACCGGCAGGGGGGGTCGACCTGCCTGCCTCATTTTATTTGGGCAGGGGGTCGCCCTCCTGCCACTTGTTTTTTTTTTGGTAGGGGGTTGACCCCCCTGCCTCGTTGCCACTTTTTTTTTCGGCAAGAGGGGCGACCCCTCTATGGTTTTTTTTTCCGGCAGGGGGTCGCCCCCGTGCCTCGTTTTTTTATTCGGGCAGGGGGTCGCCCCCTGCCTCTTTTTTTCCGGCAAGGGGGGCGACCCCTGCCTCGTTTGTTTTTTTCAGCAGGGGTCGCCCCCATGCTTCATTTTTTTATTCGGGCAGGGGGGTCACCACCCTGTCGTTTTTTTATTCGTGCAGGGGATTGCACCCCTGTCATTTTTTTATTCGGGCAAAGGAGCGACATTGCCTCATTTTTTTTCGGCAGAGAGTGACTTCATTTTAACACAGTGTCTCTTGCAGATTTCTCAACATAACCGGCTTGTGCTCCGCCACCCGTATTAAGTAAGTGACAAAAACAATGCAAATTGAGTAAATACCCGTGGTGAGTAATTGATGCAAGCACATCACATGTTATTTAATTTATTGGATGCAACAATTTACTGTTCACATACTCACTTAGTTGTTGATATCTAGGACTGCTTTGTTGGAGTTTGGAGATCATGCTGAGCATGATTTTAATGTATGAAAATAGAAGTGTTCTTATTTTTGGAGTACGGATTCCATGCTAGGCATGATAGTAGTTAGTGAGATATTGAAGTGTGTTTGCTGCAGGTACATGTTTGACATTTTTTTGATATGAATGATTTCCATGTATTGCAATGTTTGATGTGATTGTATCCATGCTTGCATGTAGTTACTTTCAATTTAATTATGACTTCCATGTAAAATTGTATAATAAAAGTATGCTTCAAATTAATGTATCATGTTATGAATAGTTTGCACATGAAAATATTAAGTTATCAATGCATGCATCATAATTCTTGTGATTGTATGACATCATATATTGCATGATAAATTTGATATTTTCTTTATCATAGCATTCTGATGGTTCTCTTTTAACTGGTTAGGATACTATTCGTAACATCATACGACAAAATGACTACAAACCGTGAATGGATGTACCGTAGGATAGTTGACAATGAGTTATCGCATGAATATATGGATGGTGTTGAAAGTTTTATTGAATTTGCAATGACAAGTGTCAGTACAGTGGATCCCACAGGTCGGATTAGGTGTCCTTGCAAGATTTGTAAGAATAATCGATTTGTAAAACCTCATGACGTTAGACATCACCTATACAAGAAGGGTTTTGTGAGTGATTATCAGAATTGGACATTTTATGGAGAAGAATTTAGAAACAATTTTGATGCACGGGTGAATGTAGTGCACGATAATCCATATATGGATTTGATATTTGATGTCGTAGGAATAGAACTTGGTTCTGCTATGGGTCCTAGTAATGTAAGAAATACAGTAGATGAAGAATCACTAAACGATGCAGCTAGTAGATTTTATGATTTACTTAGAGATGCTTATGAGCCACTTTAGAACGGTTGCGAGAGTCACACTATCTTATTTGCAGTTCTTCAACTAATGAATTTGAAGTCTGAGTATAATTTGAGTCAATCATGTTTTGACCGTTTGTGCATGATTGTGAAGAGTATGTTGCCCAAAGATGAGAAATTGTCACAAAAATTCTATCGTGTAAAAGTTATGGTCAACGCTCTAGGTATGAGGTATAAAAAGATAGATGCTTATCCAAATCACTGCATGTTGTATTTCAAGGATCATGAAAACAACATGTCATGCCCGTCATGTGGGCATCCTCGGTTCAATCCAAAGACAAGAGGCAATGGTAGCACGAGATCAAAAGAAGTTTCATACAAGTCGCTTCGCTACTTTCCTATCACTTCTAGATTGCAACGATTGTATGTCTTCAAGGACAGCTAAACACATGAGATGACATGCAAATAAAGTTCGACATAATTAAGACAAGATCATGCATCCTATTGATGCGGAAGCTTGGAAGCACTTTGATTGTACTTATCAGAACTTTGCAATGGAAGTGATAAATGTTAGACTTGGTCTATGTACAGATGGATTTAATCTATTTAAGGGTAGATCAACTTCATACTCATGTTGGTCAGTATTTGTAACTCCATACAACCTTCCACCAAGCTTGTGTATGAAGCGTCCAAATCTTTTCTTGTCTCTATTGATCCCTGGTTCAACCTCACCTGGCCAAAATCTTGATGTATATTTAAGGTCATTGATTGATAAACTAAAAGTACTGTGGGATGATGGTGTTACCACGTATGATGCCCATAAAAAACAAAATTTCAATATGAAGGCCGCTGTTCTATGGACAATCAATGACTTCTCTACATATGGTATGTTATCTAGTTGAAGCACACATGGGAGGTTGGCATGTCCGTACTACATGGAGGATACAAAAACTTTTAGATTGACACATGGAAGGAAGCCTTGCTGATTTGAGTGTCATCGTCGATTTCTACCCAGCGAGCATCCGTTACGACGACAAAGGAATGTGTTTCGAGTAGGTACAACTGAAATGGAAGGTCCACCTACAAGATTGTCTGGCATAGAGATTTTAAGAAGATTGTGATACTTTTCAGATGTATTAACAGATGCCCGTAGTCCGACGCCCTTTCTTAGATTTGGGAAGGATCACAATTGGACAAAGAAATCTATTTTTTGAGAACTATCATATTGACCGACCTTATTGATACGACATAGTTTGGATGTAATGCATGCGGAGAAAAATGTGTTTGATAATGTGTTCAATACAATAATGAATGTTAAAGGGAAAACAAAGGATAATCTAAAGGCCCGTATGGATTTAAAAGTAATATGTAAAAGACCAGAATTGGAACTCAAAGAGTATAATGGCAAAGTACTGAAACCAAAGGCAATGTACGTGCTTGTACCTGATCAAATAAAACAGGTATGCCAATGGTTGAGGCAATTGAGATTTTCAGAAGAATATGTCTCTAACATTGCTCGAGCTATGAAGATTGACGATTGACAGTTATATGGGTTGAATAGCCATGATTGTCATATCTTTATGCAACGATTGATACCCCTAGCATTCCATGATATGTTAGACAAACCTATATGGGGGGTATTATCTGAGTTGAGTGGACTTTTTAGAACATTATGCGCATTGGAAGTCGTAGTATCTGATGTAAAGAATCTCGAGGACTCTGTCATCACTACTATTTGTCTGCTTGAAAAGATTTTTCGGCCAGCATTTTTCGATGTTATGGAACATTTGATCATACATTTGCCATATGAACTAAGGGTTGGTGGTCCTGTGCAATATCGGTGGATGTGCCCAATTGAAAGGTATATGTTTTCTTATGTTTGTCTCTTCAATGATAGATATTTTAAATTTGAAATGTATATTTTTGACAGATGCATGTTTGACCTAAGAAAAAAGGTTTGTAATAAAGCAAGAGTAGAAAGGTCTATTTGTGAGGCGTACACTTTAGAAGAGATTTTAAATTTTTCATCTATGTACTTTGAACCTCACATTACAACATGTTACACATGCTCGCCTCGTAACGATGATGGAGAATAAGTAACTGTAACTGACAAACTATTGATATTTCAATCATTTGGGCATGCATTTGGTAGTTGTCGATCAAGACTCTTGGCAGATCGAGAGTAAGACACAACACACATCTATATTTTTTTAATTGCTCAGCGATCGACCCATACATCGAGTAAGTATATGTAGCCGCAACATAATTCTAAATCCTTTTATGTGCTATACGTGCATACATGGTTTAGTAATATAAGTATTTGTGGTTTTGCAGACAATTTGATATTGAGTTGCGAAGAGAAGTTTCACATCTCACTGATGCAGAAGTACAAAAAGAATGTGAAACTAAGTTTGTGGAGTGGTTGAAAGAGTTGGTAAAGACGCTCACATAAATTGTGTACTTGTAAACAACACTAAGTTACTTAATTGGTCGTGATCACAATCATTATTTATGTTTGTGTGTAGGTCCGCCATGGTGATGTTAAAGATCAATGAATATGTGATTTACAAAATGGTCCAACCAAAGTTGTGCAATGTTACAATGGGTACATCGTAAATGGTTATCGATTCCATACAAAAGACTATGGTATAAACAAATCAACGATGAATAGTGGTGTGCATGTCAAGGGTAGCAGCTACGGTGAAAATGAACATGATTATTACAGTGTTATAGAGGAAATAATGGAGTTGACTTACTTAGGCATAAATAATAAGGTAACTTTATTCAAGTGTCATTGGTTTGATCCAACTGCAACAAGAGTCAACAAAGCCTCTGGAATTGTGGAAGTGAATCATAAATCAATGTTTAGAACATATGAACCATTCATATTAGCCTCGCAAGCCCAACAAGTTTATTATACTTCATATCCGAGTACAAAAAAGTCAGATAGAAATGAATGGTGGGCAGTTTGGAAGGTGAAGTCCAAACTATACCCTGAGTATGATCAGTTACGAGAAGACAAGTTAACTGAAGAAAGTGATTACTATCAACCAGATGATATCTATGACTTTTCTTATGGTCACGATGTTTCGCTGATATGCATGTCATATTGCCATTGGTCGATGAAACATTCATAGAAGAATGTGATCCAAATGATATACCAAGTGGATGGGCAAACAATGAAGAAGAAGATGATGAAGAAGAAGAAGAAGAAGAAGAAGAAAGTCAAACAAGTGATGAAGAAGAATTCTTGAGCTAGTAAGCAAAATCTTGTAATACAAACCTCTATTTGAATGTATTATTGCAATACTTGATTTGAATGATTTGAATGTTTTGAATGTATTATTGCAATACTTGATGTGAATGATTTGAATGTTTTGAATGTATAGAAATGTATTGCAATGATTTGAATATTTTGAATGTATTATTGCAATACTTGATTTGAATGTTTTGAATATATTATTGCAATACATGATGTGAATGATTTGAATGTTTTGAATGTATTATTGCAATACTTGATATGAATAATTTGAATGTTTTGAATGTATTATTGCAATACTTGATGTGAATGTATTGAAATACTTGATATGAATGATTTGAAACAATTTGAATGTATTGCATGACATTTTTTATTTGTTAGAATATGGTTCGTGGAGGTTACAGTGGTCGTTCATCCAGTGGTAGCCAGGCTCAGCCTTTATCTTCACAGGCTCCTTTGATAGGTATATCATTTAACTAATTGAATACTTGATTAGTTAAAATGTGCATTCTAAGAATTTTTAACGTATTTTTTTACATATGATGTTTCGCGTGTACATGACTCACCTATATCAGTTGATCCTATAAGTCAAGAGCCAACACAGGATGCAGAGTCTTCTCAGTCTGGCATAAGAAGGCTCATTCGAATAGTGTATATTGATAATCGACCGTAAGTATTTCATTCTTACTTATTGCATATCTTATAAATATTGTATATTGATATTTATTGTGTACTAATTTATGTGCAACACGAGGTTTGAGCCACAAGAAGTAGTACGCGAAATTAGGAATTCACTACTTCAACATCTACCAGGACCAGTCGCTCAATGGAAAGAGTATCTAAAAGAGGTGATAGACAGATTGTGGTCCTCATTCACGGTATACAGTTGTTTGTCATAGTTAATGTGTTTCATATTTAATTTTTTGTTATAGTCATGTCTACTAACTTTCTGAAAATATTTGTAGGCTTCGAATTGCTTCGCGAATATGGTGGAGGAACATGATGCAAGGAAGGTATGACAGAAGGTGGCTCCCAATCGATTTGCAGATATGCTGCAGAATATGAAGACTGCAAAAAGAAAAACTTCTGGCAGGATAGATGATCCACTGCAGTGGAAGAGCCATGGACCTCCTACTATCAAGTCAGATGTTTGGGATGCAATGTGCGACAAGTGGGCTGGGGATGCATTTCGAAACCGCTTAGTGAAGGCTACACAAAATGCCTGAAGCCCATCTACACACAAGTGAATCTAAGACTTTTGGGAGCCACCAGAAGAAAATGGTAACTCATATATATATATATATATATATATATATATATATATATATATATATATATATATATATATATATTGTCAATTTTATAAGTATTGTTGCAGACCTGTTAACTAAATCTTTTATCATTTCACTTCGCAGGAAGCAGAAAAAGGAGGTATTGTGCCATACAAGGATGTGTTTGTTAAAACACATAAACGTAAGACCACGAGAGAGTTCGTATCAGAAAAGGCAAGAGCGACAACAATATGTATTTATTTTATTAATAAACATTATAATAGACAAGTTACTATGAATTACATTATCATAAATATTGTAATTCTTAATTATTAATTCATATTCTAATCATTATATTGTAAGAGTCATACGAGCAAGAAATGGTACAATGATATGGCGATGACTACACTCAGCATCCGCTTTTTGATCTTGGAACATGGGTGACTACAACCGGTGAACCCAAAAAGGGTCGTGTGTTCGGGTTTGGGAGTAACATGAGCACAACACCAGTCGTTGCCTCCTGCAGCCTGGGCCCACAGAGTTTTCCCGCCAGCATCAACTCTCAACGCCCTAATGACTCTGCTATGTCTTGGGATGGTGTCTATCAATGTCTTGATGACAAAATGCAGTACTTTTTAAATGAAGCCATTCCCAACATTGTCTGTAATGAGTTGTGCAACTTTTTTCAGGACAGAGGAACTTCATCTGCATTCAACATGAGCTTCTGTGCCCGTCAGGTATAAAGTTTTTTTACTGCCTTATAACACATATGAGCACAATAAAATCACATATAAAGTTTTTTTGACTGCTTTATAACACATATGAGCATGATAGAATCATGTATAAAGTTTTTACTGTCTTAGAACACATATGAGCATGATAGAATCACGTATGAAGTTTTTTTACTGCCTTATAACACATATAAAGTTTTTTTACTACCTTAGAACACATATGAGCATGATAGAAACATGTATGAAGTTTTTTTATTGCTTTATAATACATATGAGCATGATAAAATCATGTATAAAGTTTTTTTACTGCCTTAGAACATATATGAGCATGATAGAATCACGTATGGAGTTTTTTTACTGCCTTAGAGCACATGTGAGCATTGTAGAATCACATATACAATTTTTTGACTGCCTTAAAAGCACATATGAGCATGGTAGAATCACATATATAATTTTTTTACTGCCTTAGAACACATATGAGCATGATAAAATCATATATAAAGTTTTTTTGCTACCTTAGAACACATATGAGCATGGTAAAATCACATATACAGCTTTTTGACTATCTTAGAGCACATATGAGCATGATAGAATCACATATACAGTTTTTTACTGCCTTTGAACACATATGAGCACGATTGAATCACATATAAAGTTTTTTTACTACTTTATTACACATATGAGCATGATAGAATCATGTATAAAGTTTTTTTACTGCCTTAGAACACATGAGCATGATAGAATCACATATAGAGTATAATTTATTTCAATATATTTTATTTATCACTACTAACATTTCTTTTCTCGTGTAGGTTGCTGACGATAATCAACGTAGTGGAGTTGAAGGGACAAATCGAGACACTAAACAAGAGGACACACAAAATCTTGGCGATGATTAGATTTATGTATTGAATTTGTTCTACCTTATTTTTGTTTAAAAAATGTAAATGTTGAATTATAAATAATTAGAACTTGCGAATTTTATAGTGGATTGATTAATCGTTTCAGTTTCCTTTTATATGTATTTTGATGTGTACTTTGTTTTTTATTCACAAGAAATATAAATTGTATCACGAGAAATTTTTTCTCGATATTTAATTTTCAAATAATTTTTTTCTTTTTTTGCGATGGATTAGCGACATATATATCTGTCGCTACAGGCATTGAATTTAGCGACGGATTAACGACGACTAAAAATTCATCGCAAAACCAAACCTCTGCAGAGTAACGACGACCTTGCAACAAATTTTGGCATTCGTTAATCTATCGCAAGTTAGCGACGGAACATGCGACATATATATTCTGTCGCTAATTAGCGTCGAAAAATTCATGATGGAAGCTATCTGTTGCTAATTCGACGCTAATCCGTCGCTAAACTATTTAGCCACAGATTAGCGACGGATTTAGGTCATCTCTAATCCACAGATTTCTAGTAGTGAGAAATTGAGTTCATTGAGAAAACATAATGTCTAGAAATTATCAGATTTACTTGAGGGAAGAAAGCTCATTCAGTGTAAATAAGTTTTAAAAAAGATATAAGTTTGACGAAAGCATTGATAAATTCAAAGCTTGTTTAGTGACGAAAGGTTTTTTACAAAAGGAAGGAGTGGATTATAAAGATAATATTCTCCAATTGCAAAGTTTGCATCTATAAGGATAATTTTATCTATAATAGAATATTATGCTTTAGATCTATGTTAGATGGATGTCAAAACTATATTCTTGAATAGTGATATAAAAGAAACTATTTTTAGGATACAACAAGAAGGCTATGTCGTTAAGGGTAAAAAAGATAAGGTGTATAAGTTGAAAAAATTCTTATACGATCTTAAGAAATCACTACAAAAAATTGTATTTAAAATTCACAAAGACATATGTGATATTGGATATGTGGTCAATGCTCTTGAGCAATATGTATATCTATGGAAAAGTGAAAACAAATTTGCTATTTTATTTCTTTATGTTGATGATATATTTCTGACTGAAAATGATAATGATATGATTGTTAGAACTAAGACATGGTTAATTACTCAATTTAAAATAAAAGACATGGGCAAGTCATCCTATGTTTTTGAAATAAATTTTTTTTATAACAAGAGATCTAAACTTTTATGTCTAAGTCAAGAGAGATATATTGATCATATACTTTAAAAGTTTAGAATGCATGATTGTAAGTCAATTAGAACTCATGTGACTAAATGGGTCAAGTTGAGCAAGAACGGTTGTTCTTGTGAAGGACAAAAGAAATTAAAGGTCCCTTATGCTCAAGTTGTTAAAAGTTTGATGTATGTTATGTTATGTACTAGACTTGTTGTGGTTCTTGTAAGTTGATATCAAAGTAATCTGTAAAAAGAATATTTAGATATTTGAAAGACACTAAAAAAAGTTATGTTATCATATAAATAATTTAGAACTAATTGGATATTTTAATATTGATTTTATTGAAAATAGAGATGACAATAAATCTACTTTAAATAATATTTTCTCTTTATAGGAGGTGTTGTTTCTTAGTCTTACAAGAAGTAAAGTTGTGTAGCTATGCATACAGAAGAAGCAAAATATATAGCATATAACATGAGTGCTACTTTTATTGCCTGGATAAGTCACTTTATAAAAGATTTGAAGTTGAAGATAATCAATAGACCGATACAAATATATTGTGACAATCAATATGCTATTAGCTTGATGAAAAGTAGAGTAAATAGCTCTAAACACAAACATATAATAATAAAATATCATTACATTCATGACATAATTAATAAGAATGACATTATTTGTCAACTTTGATATGATTTATGACTTTTTGACAAAAGATATATATGATGAATTATTTTCTAAACATGTTTCATTCTTATGTCTATTAAATATAATTACGATGGACAAGCTATATCAAAGTACAACACCTTGTTACTAAATCTTAATGCAAGCAAAAACCTTAATAGATGAAGATAAATCACGAAATTATTTTTGTTTGGCTCTTATGGCAAGTGGGAGATGTTGACCTGCATTAATGGGTCATGACTGTGGGCCCATGCATTTAAATTGAGTAGGGTCCATTCATTTCAAATTCAATGATAACCTTTCATAAATATGTTTTTTTTTCGAATTTAACAGTTTTACAGATAGACCTGTACTTGAGACGTGCATATTTTGTGGAAGTCGGTTACACTGATCATGACAATGTGAAACTTTTTAGCCCAGCACTTGGATTTGGTTAAAACACACTTTAGCCCTCGTGAAGCAAGCCATCAATCTGTCCCTCTACTGCACCCTACTACGCCGGGCTATCAGTGCCAACATAGTTGTCTCACATTCAACATTACAACCTCCCAATCGTTTTCCCAACTGCACTCTTTTCTCACCATCACGATCTCACTAATATTCCTATACTTTTGTGGATTATAAATACGACAATTTATTGGTCACAACCAACGACCAATAGCATGCTCCTCGACTGAATGTTGCGTCTCTGCCCCAAAGGGGAGGCTGAGTTTATGTCCTCTCCAATGATGTTTCACTACGGAACTGCCCCTTTGTAGAAGCTCAAAACCACATCTCAGATGGGAAGCCCATGATGGGCTACCGAAGGTTCCTGCTGCATAATGGCGTTGGCCGCACTCCCCCTGTTGGGTCTAGCCCTATCCCTCATTAATGGTGTGGGGAAGTGGAATAGCCACCCACTTCTCATTAATGCATGAGAAGTTGAAGAGTCAGCCCTATCCCCCTCATTAATGATCTGGGGGAAGTGAAATAGCCACCTAACTCTCATTAATGCAGGAAGTTGAAGGGTTAAAACCCCTTCGGTTTCTGGGATAGGTCTAGAAGGTTCATATCTAGAAGACTCTATGCCATCTATAAATAGGGGTGCAAAGGCTGTGTGCTGGAGGGAGAAGGGTAGAGTGGTTGTGTGCAGTGTGCAGAGAGAGAAGAAGTAAGAGAGAGAGAGTAGAAAGAAGAAAAGGAAAGAAGAAGGTTCGTCACCACACATTGATCCTCACAGAAAGGTGTTGGTTGTGATGTGGGCTTTGACTCGGGTTGTGCACCCGAGATGTAATCTTGTATTCATTTTTTCCTGTGATTTCTTTGTTGTTATTATCTTTAGCTTTGGGCAAGCTATTGGACGTTGTACTCTCTACTTTCATTATAGTGGATTATTCTCTCCGTGCCCCATGGATGTAGGTCATGTTGACCGAACCACGTAAACCCTTGTGTTGTGATTTGATTGTGTCTTTGTTAGATCCTATATTGCTTCCGCATATTTTTTTGTTATCTTAATTTCTCTACAAGTGGTATCATAGCAGGTTCGTGGAAAATCATGTCTTCTAAGTCAGTTAGCTCTAAGTTTGAGGTAGAGATGTTTGATGGCAAAGGAAACTTTTTCTTATGACAAAGAAGGGTGAAAGCTCTACTTGCAGAGCAAGGGTTGCACAAGGTTGTTGTCGGGAAGGCGAATAAGCCAGAAAGCATGATCGATGATGAATGAGATGATCTTGACTTGAGGGCTGCTGGTGTGATTGAGTTGTGTCTATCAGATGAAGTCACATGTAACGTGATGGAAGAGAGAACAATAGCAGAATTGTGGTTGCGGCTAGAGAGCCTCTATATGACCAAGAACTTGTCCAACAAGTTACACCTCAAGAAACAATTTTATAGTCTTCGTATGAAGGATGATACTCCCATTCTTGACCATCTTAGTGTGTTTAATAAGATTATTGATGGTCTGTTTAGTCTGGATGTTAAACTTGAAGATGAGGATAAAGCTTTGTTGTTACTAACCTCATTGTCACCATCTTATGAGTATCTTGTGACAACCATAATTTATGGAAAAGAAACATTGGATATGGAAGAGGTCACAGGTACGCTCATTTTCAATGAAATTAGGAGAAGACTATCACCGAATGAGGATTCTGGTGAAGGATTGATGGTGAGTTCATCCAAAGGCAGGGGTCGGTCAAAGGACAGAAAAAATGACCGCAGATATAAAAGCAAGTCCAGGTCAAGGAAGGACATCACTTGCTACAATTGTGGAAAGAAAGGGCACTTCCAGAATCAGTGCAAAGAGCCAAAGAAAAATCAGAAAAAAGGGAAAGAGACAGAATCATCAGAAACCAAAGAAGATACCACAACCACAGTTGAAGGTGAGCTTGTGATTTTGTCTACTACTAATGATCCATGTATCTGTGTATGTTAGGATACAGATTGAGTCATAGACACAGGAGCCTCATACCATGCCACACCACAGAGATAATATTTCAGTACATACAGGACCAGTAATTTTGGTGTTGTCCGAATAGGAAACACAGGAACGTCAGAAATTGTAGGTATTAGAGATATTCATCTCCAGACCAGTCTTGGGTACATGTTGGTGCTCAAGGATGTCAGACATGTTCCAGACTTGAGGTTGAATTTGCTTTCAGTAGAAAAGCTTGATGAAGAGGGTAGAGGCAGTGTTTTTAGCCAAGGACAGTGGAAACTCAGCAGCGAGTCATTGGTTCAGGCTAGAGGAAAGAGATGTTGTACTCTTTACAAGATGCAAGGCAAGAGACAGTTGAATACAACTGATGACTCTTCTATTGATTTGTGGCATAGTCGATTAGGCCACATGAGTGAGAAGGGCTTGCAGATTCTTGCTAAGAGGGAGCAACTCCCAGAGTTAAAAGGTACACGTCTAAACCCATGTGTTCATTGCTTAGCTGGTAAGCAACATAGAGTATCCTTTGTTAGAAATGCCTTTCATAGAAAATCTTACATTCTGGAGCGAGTTTATACTGATGTTTGTGGTCCTCTGAGAACAAAAACTGTTAATGGTTTTACTGATGTGAAAACTTTCAGTGGTGCACTTTATTTTGTTACTTTTATAGATGACTTCTTCAGGAAGGTTTGTGCATACCCTCTGAAAACCAAAGATCAGGTTCTTGATGTATTCAAGCAATTCCATGTTATGGTTGAGAGAGAAACAAGAAAACAACTGAAATGCATCAGGTCAGATAATGGTGGCGAGTACACAGGTCCATTCCATGAATATTGTAAAATTCATGGAATTCGCCATGAGTTGACAGTTCCAGGTACCCCACAACACAATGCAATTGCAGAAAGGTTGAATCGTACAATTGCAGAAAGAATCAGGTGTATGCTTGTACAATCCAAGCTGCCAAAGAAATTCTGGGGCGAGGCCTTAAGGACAACAGTTGATGTGATCAACTTGTCTCCTGCTCATGCCTTAGCAAATGATGTTGCAGATAGGGTACGATCAGGAAATGATGTGTCTTACAAGCACCTGAGGGTATTTGGATGTAGAGCATTTGAACATATCCCCAAGGAGGAGAGGTCCAAGCTTGATGATAAGACAAGGCAATGCATTTTTCTGGGATATGGTGATGCCGAATTCGGCTACAGACTATGGGATCCAGAGAAGCAGAATGTATTCAGATCCAAAGACGTGGTATTCTTTGAAGACCAGACACTTGAAGATATCAAGAAAGAGGTGTCAATTCAGACTTCTGCAGGTGGATCTATCCACTTAGATCCAGTTACTCTTTCAGTGGCACAAGTTGAAGGAAGAACAGTGCAGGAAGATGATGCAGATGCGGATGTTGATTTACCTGCATGCCATGTTGAGCAGAAAGAAGTTAGAGAACAACCTCTTCCAGAACCCCATCTGAGAAGATCTTCCAGAGAGTCACAACCTTCCAGAAGGTATTCTCCACATGAGTATGTGATTCTTACTGATGCAGGTGAACCAGAGAGTTACCAGAAAGCACAAGAGTGTGAGCAAAAAGAGTAATGACTAATATATATGCACGATGAGATGGATGCATTGCAGAAGAACCACACTTATGATTTGGTGGAACTACCAGAAGGCGGAAAGGCCTTGAAGAACAAGTGGGTTTTCAGGTTGAAGACTCAAGAACAATGTTCTCAACCAAAGTACAAAGCTAGATTGGTTGTGAAAGACTTTGGTCAAAAGCAAGGTATTGACTTTGAAGAGATTTTGTCTTCTGTTGTTAAAATGTCTTCTATTCGTGTTGCTCTAGGTATTGCTGCTAGCCTGGACTTGAAGATTGAATAGCTAGATGTGAATACTGCTTTCCTCCATGGTGATTTGGAGGAGGAGATATACATGAAGCAACCAGAAGGCTTTAAAGTCAAAGGTAAAAAAAAATTTGTATGCAGGTTGAAAAAGAGCTTGTATGGGCTGAAGCAAGCTCCAAGACAGTGATACAAGAAATTTGATTCATTTATGACTGAAAATAGATACAATAGATCAGCTGCAGATCATTGTGTCTACATAAAATGGTTCGGTGAGAATTTTATTATTCTCTTATTATATGTTGATGATATGCTTATCCTTGGAAAAGATATGTCCATAATTGACAGGCTTAAGAAGGAACTGAGTAAGACCTTTGCAATGAAGGACATGGGGCCATCAAAGGAAATATTGGGCATGCAGATCTCTCGTGATAGAAAAACCAAGAAGATATGGTTATCAAACGAGAAATACATC
This sequence comes from Nuphar pumila, assembly GCF_984573655.1. Taxonomy (NCBI): domain Eukaryota; kingdom Viridiplantae; phylum Streptophyta; class Magnoliopsida; order Nymphaeales; family Nymphaeaceae; genus Nuphar; species Nuphar pumila. The sequence continues at coordinate 35,660,830 of NC_143254.1, forward strand.
GAAAAGGTGTTGGACAGGTTCAGTATGAACAATGCAAAGCCAGTTGGTTCTCCTTTTGCAGGTCACTTTAAGCTGAACTCGGAGCAGAGTACATCAAGTGACGAGGAGAAGGAAAAAATGAAGAGAGTTCCTTATGCTTCAACAGTCGGAAGCTTGATGTACGCGATGGTATGTACGAGACCAAACATCGCATATGCAGTAGGTGTTACTAGTAGATTCCTTGCAAATCCAGGAAAAGAGCATTGAGCAACAGTAAAGTGGATCTTTAGATATCTCAGAGGGAGCTCAAAAGTTTGTTTAAGCTTTGGTGGTGGATCACCTGTCTTGACAGGTTATACAGATGCAGATATGGCTGGAGATATTGATACGAGGAAGTCCACATCTGGTTTTGTACTCACTTTTGCAGGGGGAGCTGTGTCATGGCAGTCAAAATTGCAAAGGTGTATTGCTTTGTCTACTACTGAGGCAGAGTACATTGCTCTTACAGAAGCTTGCAAAGAGATGTTGTGGATGAAAAGATTCTTGATGGAGTTGGGTTTTGAGCAAGACAAGTACTTGGTGTACTGCAACAGTCAGAGTGTCATTCATCTCGCCAAGAATCCGAGTTTTCACTCAAAGTCAAAGCATATAGATATCAGGTACCATTGGATCCGAGATGTGTTTGAGAAAAATTTGCTTCATCTTGCAAAGATCTCCATAAATGATAATGGTGCAGATATGCTGACTAAGGCCTTACCGATGGAGAAACAAAATATATGTCGGCAACTGGCCGGCATGTACTGCAACAGTCAGAGTGTCATTCATCTCGCCAAGAATCCGAGTTTTCACTCAAAGTCAAAGCATATAGATATCAGGTACCATTGGATCCGAGATGTGTTTGAGAAAAATTTGCTTCATCTTGCAAAGATCTCCATAAATGATAATGGTGCAGATATGCTGACTAAGGCCTTACCGATGGAGAAACAAAATATATGTCGGCAACTGGCCGGCATGAACTTCAGTTGATTAGTTGAATTGGAGTATCCCCTTGGGCTGGAGGGGGAGATTGTTGGGTCCAGCCTTATCCCTCATTAATGGTGTGGGGAAGTGGAATAGCCACCCACTTCTCATTAATGCAAAAGAAGTTGAAGGGTCAGCCCTATCCCCCTCATTAATGATGTGGGGAAGTGGAATAGCCACCTAACTCCTATTAATGCAGGAAGTTGAAGGGTTAAAACCCCTTCGGTTTCTGGGATGAGCCTAGAAGGCTCACTTCTAGAAGGTTCATATCTAGAAGACTCTATGCCATCTATAAATAGGGGTGCAAAGGCTGTGTGCTGGAGGGAGAAGGGTAGAGTGGCTATGTGCAGTGTGCAGAGAGAGAAGAAATAAGAGAGAGAGAGAGTAGAAAGAAGAAAAGGAAGGAAGAAGGTTCGTCACCACGCATTGATCCTCACAGAGAGGTGTTGGTTGTGATGTGGGTTTTGACTCGGGTTGTGCACCCGAGAGGTAATCTAATATTCATTTCTTCCTGTGATTTCTTTGTTGTTATTATCTTTAGCTTTGAGCAAGCTATTTGACGTTGTACTCTCTACATTGTACTCTCTACTTTCATTATAATGTATTATTCTCTCCGTGCCCCGTGGATGTTGGTCGTGTTGACCGAACCACGTAAACCCTTGTGTTGTGATTTGATTGTGCCTTTGTTAGATCCTATATTGCTTCCGCATATTTTTTTGTTATCTTAATTTCTCTACACCCCCAATGGGGTAAAACATAGAAACCTGATGTTTCTTCACCTACCCAACGTTCCCTTTTCCCTTTTTTAAGATACCCATTTGGGGAGATGATTTTTCACTGCAACTTGTGAAGATGATGTCTGCAGATAGAATAGCTGGAACCATTTTAAATGTAGGATCGATGAGTGGACGGTAAAAGCAACGGGTAATTTTGCTTTAGCCTTCTGCTCTATGTGGTTCGGTGCATTAATTGAACTGCCAACTTGGTTTCTCATTATTATTTGTTGTTTTGCCAATAAAACGCGGAAACAGTCGACGCTCTGGTTTCAACTGGTTTGGCTTCACTCGGATATCGATACGTTAATATTGGTATGCCTTCCCTTGACATCCTTTTCCAATACTTGTGTTTTCAGTTCTAGGAGTTTATCCTGAAATATATATATATATATATATATATATATATATATATATATATATATATATATATATATATATATATATATATATATATATATATATATATATATATATATATATATAAGAGCACCTACTCTCACCTACTAGAAATCACAATTGTAGGTTGAATATTCTCAATCAGACCTCATAGATGTACTTAACACAGTTTTGATCAGAATCAAGTTTTTTGGACATCAAAATAGTTTTTCTAATTCATGAAATTTTGGTACATTGTGAGCCGTTGATTTTTTAAGATCTTAAAAAACCTACATGTATGTCATAATCACACGATCCAAAACTTGTTTTCCACTAAATAATGATTGTAGATCATTTCTATAGGGTCTGATACAAAAAAAACACTCAAAATTTGAAAACTTGAAGCTTCTATTAGGTGGGAGTAGGTGCTCTGGGAGCACCCTATCATATATATATATATATATATATATATATATGTATATATATATGAAAACCTACCCAATAGAAAACCTCCCAAACCTACCCAATAAGAAACATTTATCAGATTTTCAGTGTTTTTTTGAAATTCTGACCTTACATATGTGTTCAACATGATTGATTTACTACAAATCGATACTTGGATCATACATTTTGGATGAAAAAAATGGTATTTGGAGCCTCAAAAATTTATGAAATTGTAGGCTGTTGATTTTTGAAACCTTATAAAAACATATCGATGTATCGAAATCAAGTGCTCCAAGAACTGATTCCTATAAAAAAAAGCTCATAGATCACATATGTAAGCTCAAGATTTCGAAAAAACACCGAAAATCCAATAAATGTTTCTTATTGGGTAGGTTTGGTAGGTTTTCATTCCTCTCTCTCTCTCTCTCTCTATATATATATATATATATATATAGAGAGAGAGAGAGAGAGAGAGAGAGAGAGAGAGACCCTTTTAATAGAATTTACAATGGTTCAACAAGCGCATGTTAGTTCTAAAATTGATGGTAAAATTTAGAACAGTTCAACAATATCATGTTAATTCTAAATTGCCGTGTTTCATTTCTCCTTAGCTTGAGAGAGAGAGAGAGAGGATTTTATAATGGTTTAACGATAGCATGTTCGTTCTAAATTGCACTGTACTTCATTTCTACTTAGCTTTTGAGAGTTTTAAGCGGAATTTGCAATGGTAGCAAGTTTAATTTAAATTGGAATGTGGATATGTTTAACCAGAATATGTGTAATTTGAAATCAAAAGATGGTTGTTAGGCATTCGGTAGAGTTGATTGATAATTGGGAATGTAGAGCATCGATAACTTGAATGGCAAAGCAGATGATTGTTGGGCAGAGGGAAGCAGAGATGGGTATGGTAATCTGGTTGCCCGAGCTTCGACTTTCCTGTCTGGTATCAAGGCTCTTGCAGATTATGTTCATAGCAAGAGGTTGAAGTTGGGCATATACTCTCATGCAGGGAATGATCTGTACCTATTTTACATGTCTAAGAATGTGAATTGCATGATCAGTCACTAACTTGATTGATTTCGATCTTGACATATTTTGTTATCAGTTATAGTACCTGCAGCAAAACTATGCCTGGTTCCCTTGGTCATGAAGAGCAAGATGCAAGGACATTTGCCTCGTGGGTCAGAAATATGTCTTCTAGACTTTTCACTGAATGTTTCATCCTTATTGATCACAGTGGAGCTTTACATTTTCAAGTGTTTGTAATTTCATGATCCCATTTCTTATGGACTTCACAGGTCGCTGACTATTTGAAGTATGATAACTGCTACAATGATGGTTCAAATCCTCAAAATAGGTTGAATCTCTTAGTCTTGTGTCCTTTTATCTTCTGATTGTCATTGATTCTATAAATCTGGTAGGATGCTCTATAAGTGCAAACCTTTCCTTTGAGCAAAAGGTGAACTTCAGAGGGGATTTTGGCAAATTGGATCCCCAAATAAGTGATAAATCCTATTATAGGGTTGCTTAGCAAATAAGCTTGAGGTCGAGTCCAGATCCAGGGTCATTAAAGCTCATTAAGAGTCATCAAAAAACAGAATTTGCATATATGCAGCTTCACTAGATAAGTTAACCACAAAAACTGCTCTGATGTGGTGAAACTCACCACTGCTTCCTATGTAGGAGGTCATGGGTTTCGACCTGACTGTTCTGCATATCCTGTAGGAGGCCATGAGCTTGAGCTTGTCAGGCTCAGCTTGAGGCAAGGTCAAACTTGGTCTAACTGATTTTCTCAAGAATGAGTGGAGCTTAAGCCTAGACCAGGCTCTTTTGAGATGAGTTTGAACAGTGCAGGCTCAGATTCAACGTAGCTCATGTCCTATGCACGCTCCTTGCTCACAATGTTTTGAGAAGTTCCTAGAGAGAATAGCTTCAATTTGCAATACATGTGCATCCAAAGTAAACACTCTTCTTCTGAGTCCTTCCTAACCTCAAACTTTTTGTTCCTTCTTCCAACTTTTGTTGAGCTTAGTTTCAAAATTGTTGTCATTCCTTCAAAAGAAAGACCATGTTTTCAAACAATTTGTCCTGTTTGGTAGTCTAAGGAGAAACAACATAGGACCACCACAATAAGTAACTACAAATATAGGATAAAACAAAGGATAAAACAAAAGTAAATCTATAAATGAAGGAAAGCTGTTACATGGATATGGCTGAAGATATGGAGATACAACCATTTTTATGAAGTTTCCAAAACAACTTGTATATCAAGGGATACGACATGGAAGTCAAAATGGAGTACCCATGTGACAGAAGAAAATGGAAAAACACAAAAACTCCCTTGTGAATCACTTAATATGTAGAATACATGACCAAACCATAATGTTCACAGAAAATGCATGTAACTGTTAATTTCTGTGGTCATTGGTGAGCCAATGTGCCTATCATGAACTCGTTGCCAACTGGACAGTAGTATGAAACTTATAACAACTTTGGATGGTGCTCTCCTGGTCTGTGTACAGGGAAACTGCTGTACTTACTGCTTCTCAGCCATATTGTGGACCTCATGGAATTCTGAGGCACTGGTTTCTGATTTATGGAAGAAGACATTTAAAAATATTATCTAAACATGATTGCAGATCCTGAAATGTTGGAAGTAGGAAATGGAGGGATGAACATAGAGTAGTATCATTCACATTTTAGCATCTGGGCACTGATGAAGGTGGAATTCCCTAGTTTGCCTCATCCTTGTATTTCCTATCAATTACTTCTTGTCCATAACTATCTCCAAGATTGTGAATTATGACAGGCTCCATAGCTGATTGGCTATGACATCCTGTCCGCAAGTAGAGCGACCTTGAACATCCTTGTCCATAAAGAGGTTATATCTATTAATCAGGACCCATTAGGTGCCCAAGGAAGGAAAATCAGATCAACAAATGGTTTGGAGGTAGTATATATGCAAAAGTGGAGAATAAAATGCCAGTAGCGCTTTCAAGTAGGTCCCGTTTATTTCTTTCATGCCTTTGATAGTTGAAATTATATCCTGGATGTAGGTGTGGGTGGGACCTTTTTTTGCAGGAAGAATAGCAGTTGTCTTATGGAATAGAAGCTCATCCCGTGCTCCCATAAGTATAGGATGGAGAGAAATTGGCATCTCAGAATACACCCTTGTTACTGTGAGAGATCTATGGGCGGTAAAATATTATTTTTTCCTTCTCTGGTTTTATTGAGAGGATGTTCATACAGCTTAATTCATGTACAGGATGAACTGATAGTTACATGATTGTTTCTCTGTTACAGCATGTATTTGTTTCAAGGGGTCAGCGTTACCGGCTAATAACATATGTCGAACCTCATGCTTGTAAGATGCATGTACTTATTCCCCTATAAAAGAAAGAGAATATATATGAAGCATTAAATCGGTATAGAAAATGATATGTATATTATTGAATTTAATAAAATAATATGATATCATGATTTTCAATGTCTGTGATAATTTATTGTGAAATTAAATGAACTATTTCCTTTGTTTTTTTTCTTTCACTGATCACTGTTATGCATTCAGTTCCTCCGGTTATTTTTGTTACAGGAGTCTTCCAGGTTGTAGCTTCATGATACACACACGCACACATGGATGGAGAGAGAGAGAGAGAGAGAGAGAGAGAGAGAGAGAGAGAGAGAGAGAGAGAGAGAATCCTGTAAGTCTGCTCATTTTTCATACAATCTAGTGACTGTCATGACCGACCTTTTGCCCTATGATACTTGAGGGTCCCGAATGAATTTTCCATTGTATAAAAAGCCATGACTGAAAACATAAAGCACAATGTATACCTCTTGAATCTAATATCATTATGCAAGACTTGTGCAACATTTGGTATTTCTTTTTTTTCTGTTCTTTTTGTTTGTAAGAGTATGATGGTTGAAGGAAAAACATCCCGAGTAAAACTAGATGAGCAACTCCTGAAGAGAATTCAATCCTCTACCAGACACAGTAAACTTGCAACAAAAACTGTATTCTGGTTTAAAGGCTACAGTTTGAGAGGCTACTGTAGGATTTATTGAAGGATGAACAGTTGATGAGGCTTTGCTGGCGATTGGAAATAGAACTAAATAGGTCGCTTCTTGTTATCTTGTGGTCTTGCCTGTATTTCCTTCCTCCAATCATGTGCACATTAGAGATCTCCATGATGACGATGATTGTGATTTACCATTATGAATTATCCAGAGGAGAGAATGGATTTATCATCATCATCATTTTATAGGAAAGTGATATCAAATATATTGCCTAAACCCTGTGAAATAATTGAAGTCATGGTGTTGGACTTCAAGTTGCTTTAGCCATGAGGCTGCTGCACTCAGCATGGAAATGATGTGTTCATGGTCTGTGCTTTCTGGATCATTCCAAATTCTGCCTTGCATCTTGTAAGTGGCCAAGCCAAAGGGTATCAAGGACATCATTCCTTTCCTATCTTCGGAATTTCTCATCTCATCAGCTCCCCTATCTGCGATCATATGTCAGGATTTCATCGTACTTTAACCAAAATATAAGATATACAGAGAGAAAGGTGTTACTGTCGGGGCTAACCTTGGAAGGACGAAGACAAAATATGGTATGTGAGAAAACATGCAGACAAGTCTCTCACTGTTCTGTTTGAGGGAATATGATAAATAGGATACCTGAAAAATACAGTTCTTTTGATGTCTTAATTGTCAAATTTCGTACTTCTTGAGAAGGTTTTTTGATAATTAGGAACTAACTTGAAAAAATGAATGAGTGCGGAAGGAGAAATTCATACCAAGATACAGCCATCCAACTGGCAGGCAAAACATTCACACTCTTCAATGATTTGAGCCCAGGATATGGTCGGGAGAGCTCATTAATCTGGTCAGGAAAAAAAATCAGAAAATCAAAGCTTAGTACTACAATAATACCTGTATTACAGATCATTATGCACCTTCTTACCATTCAAGTGATATTACTAAAAATGAGAATTGAACTTGATGGACATGTTAACTAATGAATCTTTGGGTGAACTCATACTCTCCATAGTGTGAATTATGACAGTGAATTATGACAAAACTATCAGAAATAGAATTTCTGATCTTTTGTACATTAATGCCAAGAAAACCACAAAGGGAGATGCCACTGATCTTGCTTTCCAGTCCTGAAGAACAGGAACGCCTGTACGCCTGACTAGGGATGCACAACGATCTGAGCTAGCTTGGGCTCGGCCCGTTTAAGCTCGGCTCAAATTCGTTCAAAAAAATAAATGAGCCGAGCTTGAACAAGGGTTCAGGCTTGGTACACGTAAACGAGCCAAGCTTGAATAGCCAGTTTTACTCTGATAAGCTTGGTAAGACCGATTAAGCTTGGCTCACATAGGTATATAAAGAAATTAGACTTTATATATGTATTATTTTGTTCATAATATGGTTATAAAGAAAAGTCTTACCTTAATGGGTAGGTTGTTGGTCTCCACTGGAAGTGGTATGAGTTCAAATCCCATTGTCTTCCCTTCTTTCAAAAAGTCTTCTGACACAATTTTCAAAAACTTAAAAAAAAACTTAAACTAAAGGTATTCAGCTCGAGCTCGACTGGAGCCGATCCTGGGCAAAAGGTGTTCAAGCTCAGCTTGAACCCAGCTCGTGTGCATCCCTATGCTCTGACATGGCAGAGCGAATTACAATTGACCTTTTTCTGTTTTTGATAGCTGGGAGAAACTGCCGCTTTGATTTGGATGTCCTATTACAGGCCACGAGGTGCTCTTGTTCTTCAGGCACTAGCAAAATTGGCAACTTATCTGAAACAATCTAGATTTACAAGTACTGAAGTACACATGGTAACATTAAAAAACAATTCAATGTTATACACATAAATGTAAAAGAAAACACCATTCTATTCAAGATAGGTATTATTCAACTACTATGAATGATTTGTAACTGCCAGAAGTTAATACTAGCAGCTGTTCTTAGGTAATGCTCTGGTGCCATGAGAGAACGTGGCAAAGTTCATTGATTGCGCATTTCAACTACTAGTTCTTTGGAGTTCAACAAACTTTTTTCATGCTTCATTGGTTGCAAATTCATTTAGGTAGCGCCTGAATCCCTCGGATCTTAAGGGATGGGATTTAGTGTGGCAGCCATGGCAAATCTGAGCAATTCAAACACATTCTCATATCATTCTTTCAAGGGTCTGAGATTCATTTTCAGTGTAAATCCATGGACCTTTGGCCATGATCTTGGGGGTTCGGGCAAGGGACACATGGATCTGTAATCCACGCTTCTAAAATAAAACCCCTTTGATTCAAGAACTGATGCATTCAAATGCACCCTTAAGTATTTTTGTCCGTTTCTTGAAACAATTACGAGACAGTCAAGTTCATCAACCTCCACATTTCTATGACCAGGCAAATTGAAATATTACAAATTTGGTCACATCTCATGCATTGCTGAATGCACGAAAAATACAATTAGTTACCTTTGGCTGTTTCAAACAAACTCATGCTGGTCAGATGGCTAGAATTATTATAGACCTTTAATGAAAGATGCACATGTTTTGGTCTCGAACTACTAATACATTTACAATAAATTCCACAGCATTTCAAATAATTTTATTATCATTTCGTCTCTTTTCTTGTAAATCTAATCTGTCTGTGATCAACAGAACCACTTCTTATTTTGGTCCTGAGCTTCACTATGGAGAAACAGCAAGTTAAAGATCTTGTGAAAGGTCACATTACCTTATCTACTAGTGGGATTCGTCCATAGGGAGATGCTGTCTCAAAATACTGAAAATAAAGATAACCCAGTCTCTCCTTCAAATGCCACATGATTCCATTTCTCTGCTCACAATCCATCCCTTGTACTACCCAAACGTTTCCTGTCTCACTCTCATCACTGCATGAGTCTCTAGAAGAAGAAGAGTCCGTCAATTCATTATCACCCATTTCACTATCCTCTCCAGAACTCCAATCAACGTATATCTGGATTGCAGAAAGGTAGGGAACATAGTACTGGAATACAGTTTCTTCATTATCCAAGACAACTGGTGCTCCAGCACCATAAGCACTCCACTCACTGTAACAATTCCAAAGATCACCTAAACTGAAATATTCAATGGTGTCCCCACCCCATGGTTGTCCCAACCTGCTAGTATTTTTAAAAGAAACCTGCAAATCCACACAAAGCAAAAAATTTGTTCCATAGCACATATAAACTGTACATATACTTCTGCTGCACCAAAATTTGTTGCAATACAGAAAATGCATGTCTCTAACCTTTGGCAAACATTGAGTTGGAACAGTGGGTGTGATGCAGTTGAGAAAGCTTTGAAGGTTGGTGCTCTTGGAGGGACTTGAGCTAGCCATACCATCAACAGAGCTCATTCTAATATGTAAAGCAACTAGCAAAGGTCTGGCTCAGATAGGAAGAGATGCTTTATAATCTGATTTCACTGGTGATGGTTTATATAGAAGTTGGCAAGATGAAAGCTTCTAACAGAGCTCATTCTAATATTGAAAGCTTCATGCATATCCAGATATCCTTCCTCTTCATTTCACTGAAAATCTTGCAGATACAATCAATGCATTTTTTATTGCATTTACTCTATTTGCCAAAGAATCTTTGATTGCGTACAAGAGAAAGCAAAATCCATTGTTTTTTCATTTACCTCACTTAATCCAGAGCAAGAAAATCAGAAATCCAGACCACAGGTTTCAGACTCCCCACTGAACCATCATAGCCATGTTGGAAGGAGCTCCATGCATGTCTACCAAACGCTGATCTCAGAAAGATTTTAAGCAGAAAAGATGAAAAGGATGAGCGTCTACCTTCTTATTCATTTAGTATTGAACCTTTATACAGCTAATCATGGACGCTTAGCAGAGTGCACCACCAAAATAGCACAGAACACAGAAGGAAAGCATGGGAGGGTGGTGGCTACAACTTGGCGCTTACTGTTTTAGGCGTTGAAAAATTAGGGACCTAAAAATAAAGTTAGTAATTAGTGGTGTTATGGGTATCCAATGGCATACCTAAATAAGGTTTGGCAGTTCTTTTCTTTCCCTTTTTATTCAAGGATTATTTCACACCCGGTTTTTGATAATTCAAATTCATACGCAAACTTATAATACAAAATCATAAACATCTTTTCAATCATTCAGTTTCATAACCTTGTTGACTATACTCTTTTAACCAAGTTAAAAAATATTCCATCTCTCTCTCTCTCTCTCTCTCCTATGGCAAAATGGGCTTTTTTGTTACCGTAAAATCATGAATTTAGTGAAAATAAGAAAGACCAACGTAGGAATGAATTACCAAAATTTCTCTAAATCATAAAAAGATGGGTATTATGTTGCAAATAACCTTTATTTTTAAAGTGGGTTGGTCTTCTCTTAGTGCGTGTCATGTGTCTTGGGGGCCAAATCTTGTGCCTTAGATTAGCGAGATAAATGGTTGAAGAAACAAATAGCAATAAAGATGGGGAAGAGTAACAAATGCAAAGTGTCTTTCCCATGCACAAACAAATGGGTTCTTACCATGAAATTGCCTTGGCTGGAAGATCTGTCCTCTTAGCTAAGAGACCCAACATGCAAGGCGCGTACTCATGGCTGAAAATTGATCGGATGTGGGCTTGGCTGGTTTTAAACTTGACATCACGTTCACATCCAAGGCAACCTGATATGTAGTGAACACATAAAGTGAACCTGTAAACACACACATGTAGGGAATATATTTGCTACAATAGTTTGCATGTGCAATATAGTCGAGATCTCATGATGCAAGTGGTTTTGACACAGTTTGTAGATGCGGTCAGCATGGCCAATTTAGTAGGAATCGACCGTTACATCGTGTATTTTTGATGAAAAATAATATTTTTATGAATAAAAAAATATTGAAGTTTTTATGGCCGTCTACTTCAAGATCACCCGAAAACCCACTTACACATCAGAATGATCCAAACATCGATCCTCAAAAAACAGACCATGTAGATCATATCTATAGTGTTGAACTTATTCCAAAAAAAAAAAAAAAGACTTGGCAAGTCTGTTTGCCCATACGATAGTTGATATCGCATCAAAACATGATAATAAAATATTCATGTTTTTTATTAGATCCATTTGATCCTAGGCATATTTTTGTAAATAAGCAATATGTACTTGGTCAGATCAATAAAAAAACCTGCGACTATGATTATTGAAAGATCCTAACAAGTTACCTAACTTTTTTTGGTGGCAGGACGATTCGATCTCTTTTTTGCTATTGAAGGCACACAACTATTAAGTATAAATCACCATTTTTCTTACTTTTTAGATTGTATCGGACCTTGTGGATGTGATCTACAAGGTTTGTTTAGTCGAAAATGAGTTTTGAATAATGTGATTGACATGTAAGAAGACTTTTTAAGGGCTTGAAAGCTGAATGGCCCACAATACACTAACATTTGGCGATTCAAAATATCATATTTTTAAATCAAAATAACACGATCCAAGGTTTGACTTTAGCAAACAAACCATTGTGAATACATCTATGTGGTAAGATTGAGTCGTGAAGTTTAAACCTGTGATTTTTTCAGTTCAATAGTTTTGAAGACACACACACACACACACATATATATATATATATATATATATATATATATATATATATATATATATATATATATATATATATATATATATATATATATGGAGAGAGAGAGAGTCCAACTAAAGGAAGATCTAAAATCTACAACCAATGATGGGTTACTTTTCTAATGATTGAGTTTCTCATCTACCAGAGTAAGAAACATGTTTTGGATTATGAATTTTTGATAGTTTGATGTGTTTTTGAAAGCGCTAAAAATCAACGGCCTACAATACTTTATACTATAAAGCTTTAAATGCATTGTGAGCCATTGGTTTTTCATGTTTCAAAAAACATGTTTAGATGTCATAAAGCCTTCGTGTAAAGCACATTTGTTACTTAATAAATTATAAAGAACAAATATATAAGATCCAATCATTTAAATGCTCAAACATTGAAGAAGGAGAGCCATATGATGGTCATTGATTGTAGATTTTGGACCTTCTTTTGGTTGGATCATTACAAGAAAAATGTCAATTAGCGATAAAAATTTGCGGCGAAAAAAATCCGTCATAATTTTGCGACGGATTAGCAAGAGAAAATGAGCCATCCATAAATTTGGAATTAGTTGTGGGATTTGCGACAGAATCATTCTGTCGCACAATCTATCGCTAAGCAGCGCCAGATTAGCGACAGATATTATTCCATCACAAAATATATCGAAACTTAGCGACAAATATTATTCCGCCGCTAATTAGCGTCGATGTTGGCGACGAAATTATGCCGTCGTGAATCTGTGGCTAATTTTTGATGTAAAACGCCCATCTAGGGCATAAAATTGTGTTTGCTCTCTCTCTCTCTCTCATCCGCGCTGCTTGCATCGGCCACCTCCCGCTCTTCGGCGACTACCTCGGCCACCTCCTGCTCTCCGGTGATTGCCCCGACCACCTCCCTTTCTCCAACGACCACCCCGACCACCTTCCTTTATTCGGCGACCGCCCCCGCGCTGCTCGCTCCAACCACCTATCGCTCTCCGGCGACCTCGCCGACCACCTCCCGCTCTATGACGATCGCCCTGGCCACCTCTCACTATCCGGCAACCGCCCCGACGATCTTCATACCTGCTCTTCTGCCGACTACCCTCGTGCTGCTCTCCGGCGACCGCCCCGACCATCTCCGGCCTCGCTCTTCTTCCGACCGCCCCTGCTCTTCGGGGACCTACCGACATGAAAGTGCATCGGTGAGCTCGCCTCCCGTACCCACGCCTCTCCTCTGTCCCTCTTTCTAACTTGTTGACAGGGGACCCCCCTTGTCGCTGGTATTTTCCAGTAGGGAGTCGGAGCCCCCTGTCGCTGTTATTTTTCGGCAGAGGGGCGGACCCCCTGCCCTTGTTTAAGCAAGGGCATCAGAGGATCCACCCTCCTTCCACTAGTATTTTTTGGCAGGGGGCCGCCCCCTGCCCTTGTTTAAGCAAGGGCAGCAGGGGGATCCACCCCCTTGCCGTTTTGTTTGCTCGGCCGATAGAGGCGGGAGCCCCGTGCTGCTGGTATTTTTCAACGGCAAAGGGATCCGCCTGCAGGGGCGGAGCCCTCTTGCCGCTAGTATTTTTTGGCAAGAGGCGGAGCCCCCTGCACTTATTTAAGCAACAACGGTAGGGGATCCTCCCCCCTGCCGTTGTGTTTGCTCGACCGGTAGGGCCCCCCGCACCCTTGCTGTTGGTACTTGCGGGCAGGGGGCTCCCGCCCCCTGCCCTTGTTTAAGCAAAAACGATAGGGGGATCTGCCTCTTGCTGTTGTGTTTGCTTTGTCGGGCTGGTACTTTCTTGTATCTTTGTCTTTGACGAAAAAGAGTAATGTGCATTGCAGGTGCGTAAGAGAGCAAAATATGCGATGCTTAATGCTAAGCATCGCATGCGGCTTATAATGCTATGCAAAAATAAATAAACAAAATGCAAACCGGGTAAATACCCATGGTGAGTAAGTGATGTAAGTGCATCACATGTTATTTAATTTCTTGGATGCAACACATTTCTGTTCACACACTCACTTAGTTGTGGATAACTATGACTGCTTTGATGGAGTTTGGAGATCATGCTGAGCATGATTTTATTGTATGAAAATAAAAGTGTTCTTATTTTTGGAGTTTGGATTCCATGCTAAGCATGGTAGTAGTTAGCGGGATATTGAAGTGTATTTGCTGCAAGTATATGTTTGACATTGTTTTGATATGAATGATTTGAATATATTACAATGTTTGATGTGACTGTATCCATGCTTACATGTGAAATTATGTAATGTATTGCAATGTTATTTTCCATTTGATTATGCCTTCCACGTGAAATTGTATCATGAAAACATGCTTTAAATGAATGTATCATTTTATGGAATGTGATTTCATATTTCTAAATATCCTTGTAATGTGTATAAATATAATGTGATGGTGTTACACACGAAAATATTGAATTATCAATGCATGCATAATAGTTTATAAAATTGCATTTTATATTAAACATGTTTGTGGTCTAGAGGGAAAGAAAATTTATGCATTAACTGAAATAAAAAAATTACTCACAAACAATCACCAAATAAGAATTAATAGATAAATTAAATATTTTTTTATCATAGCATTATTATGATTCCCTTTTAACTAGTGATGATAATATCCATAATATTATAGAACAAAATGGTTGGAAACCATGAATGGATGTACCGTAAGATAGTTGATAATAAGGTGTCGCATGAATATATGTATGGTGTTGACAGTTTTATTGAATTCATAATGACAAATATCAGTATAGTGGATCCCACCGGTCGGATCAAATGCCCCTGCATGATGTATAAGAACAATCAATTTGTAGAACCTCATGGCCTTAGACATCACCTATACATGAAGGGTTTTGTTAGTGGTTATCAGAATTAGACGCTTCATGGTGAAGTTTTTAGAATAATTTTGATGCATGGGTGGATGTGGTGTACGATAATCCATATGTGAATTTGATATTTGATGCCATAGGACCAAAAATGGGTTCTGCTATGAGACCTAGTGATGTACCAACTGAGGTAGAGGAAGAAGCAACAAACGATGCGGCTAGTAGATTTTATGACTTACTTAGAGTTGTTGATGAGCCATTGTGGAATGGTTGCGAGAGTCACACTATCTTGTCTGCAGTTCTTCAACTACTGAATTTGAAGTCAGAGTATAATTTGAGTCAATCATGTTTTGACTATCTGTGCTCTATTGTGAAGAGTATGTTGCCCAAAGATGAGAAATTGCCAGAAAATCTCTACCGTGCGAAGGTTATGGTCAACGCTCTAGGTATGAGGTATCAAAAGATAGATGCTTATCCAAATCACTGCATGTTGTATTTCAAAGATCAAGAAAATAGTAGATCATGTCGGACATGTGGGCATCCTCGGTTCAAGCCAAAGACAAGGGAAAATGGTAGCACAAGGTAAAAAAAAGTGTTATACAAGTCACTCCACTATTTCTCTCTCACCCCTAGATTATAACGACTGTATATGTCTTCGAGGACAACTAAACAAATGATATGACATGCAAATAAAGTTCAACATAATGACGATAAGATCACACATCGTGTTGACGCAGAAGCTTGGAGGCACTTTGAGTGTACTCATCAAAACTTCACAATGGAGGTGAGAAATGTTAGGCTTGGTT
Source organism: Nuphar pumila (assembly GCF_984573655.1). Classification (NCBI taxonomy): domain Eukaryota; kingdom Viridiplantae; phylum Streptophyta; class Magnoliopsida; order Nymphaeales; family Nymphaeaceae; genus Nuphar; species Nuphar pumila. Next base: position 35,676,666 of record NC_143254.1, read on the forward strand.
TATGTACAAATAGATTTAATCCATTTGGGGGTAGATCAACCTCATACTCATGTTGGCCGGTATTTATCACCCCATACAACCTTCCTCCAAGCTTGTGTATGAAGCATCAAAATCTTTTCTTGTCTCTATTGATTCTTGGTCCGACTTCTCTGGGCTAAAATCTTGATGTATATTTAAAGCCATTGATTGATGAACTGAAAATAATGTGGGATGACGGTGTTCTCACGTATGATACCCACAAAAAATAAAACTTTAATATGAAGACTATTGTTCTATGAATAATTAGTGACTTTCTTGCATATGGTATGTTATCTGGTTGGAGCACAAATTGGAGGTTGGCATGTCCGTACTGCATGGAGGATACAAAATCGTTTAGATTGACGCATGAAAGAAAGTTGTGTTGGTTTGATTGTCACTATCGATTTCTACCCAGCGATCATGCGTTTCGATGACAAAAGAATGTGTCTTGAGCAGGCACAGTTGAAATAGAAGGTCCACCTGCACTGTTGTCGAGCATCAAGATTCTAAGACGATTGCGATACTTTCTATATGGACCGACAGATTCTCGTAGTGCGAGGCCCTTCTTTGGATTTGGAAAGGATCACAATTGGACAAAGAAATCTATATTTTCTGAACTACCATATTGGTCGACCTTATTGATACGGCATAATCTGGATGTGATTCATGTGGAGAAAAATGTGTTTGATAATGTGTTCAATACGGTAATGAATGTCAAAGGGAAAATGAAGGATAATCCGAAGGCCCGTATGGATTTAAAAGTAATATGTAAAAGACCAGAATTGAAACTCCAAGAGTACAATGGAAAATTATTAAAACTAAAGGCAAGGTATGTACTTAGACCTGATCAAGTAAAGCAGGTATGTCAGTGGTTGAGACAATTGAGATTTATGGATGGATACATCTCTAACATTGCTCGGGCTGTGAAGATAGACGAGGGCCAATTGTATGAGTTAAAGAGCCATGATTGTCATGTTATCATGCAATGGTTGATTCCTCTAGCATTTAATGATTTGTTAGACAAACCTATATGAGGGGTATTATCCAAGTTGAGTCAATTTTTTAGAACATTGTGTGCATTAGAAGTTTTAGTAGCTGAGGTAAAGAATCTCGAGGATTCTATTGTCACTACTATTTGTCAGCTAGAGAAGATATTTCCTCCAGCATTTTTCGATGTTATGGAACATGTGATCATACATTTGCCATATAAACTTAGGGTTGGTGGTCCTGTGCAATATCAATGGATGTACCCATTTGAAAGGTAAAATTTATTTTATACTTTTCTCCCTAATGCCATTAAAAATTTATTATATTACGATATGTATATTGTTGACAGATGCATGTTTGACCTAAAAAAACAGGTTCAGAATAAAGCAAGAGTGGAGGGTTCAATTTGTGAGGTATACACTTTAGAAGAGATTTCAAAGTTTTTATCTATGTACTTTGAGCCTCACATTCTAACACGTTACACTTGCCCACCTCGTAATGATGATGGAGAATAAGTTATTATGACTGACAAACTATCAACATTTAAACCACTTGGGAAGACCATTGGCAGTTGCCGATCAAGACTCTTGGAAGATCGAGAGCAAGACGCATCATAAATCTATATCCTTTTTAATTGCTCAGAGATCGACCCCTACATTGAGTAAGTATACATAATATGTTACACTTAATTCTCTATGTACATGTTTTGGTAATATAATTATTTGTTAAATGCAGACGATTTGATCTGGAGTTGCGAAGAGAACTTTCACATTTAACTGATTGAGAATTACAAAAAGAACGTGAAAATAAGTTTGTGGCATGGATGAAAGAGTTAGTAAGGACGATGACATGCATTCTTTCTGTGTGAACAACAATATGTTACTTAATTGGTCATATTTACAGTCATTGTTTATGCTTGTAGGTCTGCCATGATGGTGTTAATGACCAAGGAATATGTGATTTACAAAATGGTCCGACCAAAGTTGTGCAATGTTACAACGAATATATCGTAAATGGTTATCGATTCCATACAAAAGACCATGATGCAAACAAGTCAATAATGAATAGTGACATGTGTGTTCAGGATAACAATTATGGTGAAAATGAACTTGACTACTACAGTGTTATAGAAGAAATAATGGAGTTCACTTACTTAGGCATAAATAACAAGTTAACTTTATTCAAGGTTTGAAACATATAAACCATTCATATTAGCATCGCAAGTTCAACAAGTTTACTATACTTTATATCCGAATAGAAGGAAGTCAGATAGAAATGAATGGTGTGCGGTTTGAAAGGTGAAGTCTAAACTATACCCCGAGTATGATCAGTTACAAGAAGACAAGATTGTTGAAGAGGTTGAATACTATCAATCGGATGATATGTATGACTTCTCTTATGGTCACGATGTCATACATGGTCTACATGTCACATCTCCATTGTCCGATGACACACGTATAGAAGAATGTGATCCAAATGATATACCAAGTGGATGGATGCCGAATGTAGAAGAAGACAAAGAGGATGAAGAGGAGGAGAAAGAAGATGAATATGAAAGTGAAACAAGTGATGAGGAAGCATACTCGATCCAGTGAAATACATGTTTGAGTGCTATGAATGATTTGAATGCATTGCCATGTTTGATGAGGTAGTAGTTAGCGGAATATTGGAGTGTGTTTGTTGTAGGTACATGTTTGACATTGATATGCTATGGACGATTTGAATGTATTGCCACATTTGATGTGACTGTATCCATGCTTGCATGAAGTTATTTTCGATTTAAATATGTATTCATGAAATTGCATATCATGTAACTGATCCAAATAATATTTTTATTTATTAGAATATGGTTCATGGAGGTCACAAGTGGTCGATGACCAAGTGGAGGCCGTGAGACATCATTAGGTAAATGTCTTTATGTTATATTCAAATATAGGCATTCATTATATTTTTGCATATATGTTGATATAAACATTGTTACTTGTTAATCGTCTTTATAGGTGTTACGACAATGAAACCGTATGCGATACTTCAAGTACAAGGTTTTGATGATAAACAAGTGAATCAACTACATTTCTGCTAAGGCAATGAAGAAAGATGACAGAATTGAAGAATTCAATGAAGAATCTTTGAAGACATATATGCAAATGTAAATTTCATTAAAAGTCTTAGATTCTTATAAGAGCCTTACTTAGAGTGCATATTTCAATTACATTTCACCTAAAAAGTCTTTAGAAAAACTTTTCTAAAAGAACCTTTCATGAAAATCATTTTAGAAAACTCTTTACTTAATTTTTCATGTTTATTAGTCGACCAACAAACACACCAGTTGATCAACTTTTTTGCGCCAAATTTTTCTAAGCTAAAATGTCAACTTTCTGAATTAGTCGACTAATCGACTCTTAGTCGACTAGACAGAATATTTGTTTTCAGAAAATTTAGCAGCAGTCAACTGAAGGTTTTATCAGTCGACTAGACAGAATGTTTGTTTTTTAGAAAAATTCAGCAGCAGTCGACTGAAAGGTTTTTCAGTCTACTGATGATATTATCAGTCGACTAACTTTTTCTTTAGTCAACTAAGTTTCAAACTTCAGATTTTCAAACGGTTCTATTAAACACATTAGTCGACCGACGATAACTGTCAATCTGCTAATATTTGATTTCAGTCGATTAACTACTGTTCCAGTTGACTAATTTTGCCGTTTTTCTTAAAACTTTTAAAAGGCGTGTCTTTTTATTTTTCAAACAAATTGATCGTTCAAAAGTGACTGTTTTGACACCCTTTCATACCCTCAACGTATGAGATGTTTTAACTATAAATATAAGTGCATTCCCAACTTAAAAACATCGAATCCAATCGAATTACATTGAATTATAAAGATTGAATTCTTTGCTTTTCACTCCTATTCATTCAAGTATTCGTTTTCTCACTCAATATTTTCACTCCAATTTTTCACTCAAATTCCTTTGAGAGACAGTAAATTCGTGAGTTGAGTATTTCAACAACCTTAAAAGCCAATTGCATTCCATTTGCATTTATAAGAAAGGCTCGTAGGTTGATTATTTCATTTTTCTGTAAAAGGAAAGGACTCCTTGGTTTAAAGGAGTTGTTTGCTTTCAGTATGGTTGTTACTGAAAGTGGGACCATATTTGGTCTGTATATTCTTGTGGTTACACAAGGTTGATAGTGGAAATCTCAAGCGAGTTTTGCTTGGGGACTGGATGTAGGTCTGGAAGACCGAACCAGAATAAATTCTTGTATTCTTTGTGTGATTGCTTTGCGAATATCATAATCCTTCAAATTCTAAAGACGTTATTTAAAAGCACTATTCACCCCCTCTAGTGCTCGTTGCCTCGATCCTACAACACTTTCATTTGGTATCAGAGCGAGGTTTGCTATATTTTGATCTTACCATCATCTAACATGGCAACAACATCATCTCAACACAAAGAAAGATGCTCCTTTGTTTGTCCTCCTCTATTTGACAGAACAAACTATGGATATTGGAAAGTAAGAATGACAATATTCCTACAATCCATGGATCTCAATATTTGGAGAGTTGTTTTAGAAAAGTACCAAACACCATCAACAGATTTCAGCCTATGCACCGATGAAGAAAAGAAGACTGTCTCACTCAATGCCAAAGCTATGAATGCGCTGTATTGTGCCGTTGACACGGTAGAGTTCAATCGCATCTCTCAATGTTCCACAGTAAATAAAATTTGGCATACTCTTCTCGTTACTCATGAAGGTACGTCAAAGGTAAATGAATCTAAGATTGCTTCTTTAGTTCATAAATTTGAATTGTTTAAAATGAAGCAAAATGAGTCTATATCGGACATGGTAACAAGAATGACCGATATTACTAACACTCTAAAATCCCTTGAAAAAAAATATTTACAAGTGGATTTAGTTAGAAAAATCCTAAGGTGTTTAACTTCTGAATGGGAGAGAAAAACTACAACAATAGAGAAAACAAATGATTTAAACACCCTTTCTCTTGAAGATTTGGTTGGTAACTTAATAACATATGAAATTCAACTTCATGATAGACAAGAAGATGAACCCAAAAAGAAATCTCTTGCTTTCAAGGCCATTTCTGACTCTAAAGATTCAGAAGAAGATAAAGATATTGCCCTCATTACAAGGTAATTCAAAAAAATTATCAAAAAGGGAAGATTTCAAAGGAAGATAAAGAAAATTGATTCTTCCAATCCTAATGAAGTCAAGTGCTTTAACTGCAAAAAGGCAAAACACATCAAGAAAGATTGTCCTCTTCTCAAAATCAAGCTCAAGGACCAATTCAAGAAGAAAAAGGCATTTCAAGCAAGTTGGGATGATAGTGATTCCTCCTCTGACGAAGAAACAAATGAAGAAGTCGCCAATATGTACTTTAAAGCACATGAAGACTGGGTAAGTCAATTTGAGTATGATGATTTATTAAAAGCATTTAATGATTTATATGTTAAATTTAAGAGTCTAAGTTCTAAAAACAAAGAGTTAAAAATTGAAAATTCAACTCTTGACTCTCAAAATAAAGTGTTACTTCAAGAAATAAAAGATCTCAAGAAGGAAAACTCTTGTCAAGCATCTGAGATAAAAGAAATTGGAATTATAACCAATATCTTGCAAGAAGAAATATCAAGTTTGAAAGAAAAATCAAATGATCTTCTTTCTATAGTGACTAAGTTCACTAATGGCCAAGATAATCTAGAAAGACTTCTTAGTTCCCAAAGATGCTCGGTTAACAAAATTGGTTTGGGATATAGCTTCTTTGATACTCAAAATAGACCAAACTATGTAGTGAAAAATCAAAGACAAAATTCTCAATCATTGATTCAAAGAACTCAATTTTCTAGTTATAATAAAAATGCATCTAATCATGGTACTTATAAAGCTTATAAGCCTAAACATGATTACTCTAAAAATGTTAAATCTTTTTATAGAAAGAATACTTATTCTCAAAGAAAACAAAAATCTAAATGGATATGGGTTCCTAAGACTAACTTTCATGGACCCGAAAATAGAAAGGGGTCAAATGCTTTGTCTTTCAATTTTGTTATAGGTATACAAAATAAAGAGCAAATGGATCTTGGACAACAGTTATTCCAAACATATGACTAAAAGGTCAGAGTTATTTTCTACTCTCCAAAGTAAGGATGGAGGAACCGTCACCTTTGGTAACAATAACAAGGAAAAAGTAATCGATATTGGTAACATTGGTAATCCAAAATTTTCCTTGATCAAAAATATTCTTTTAGTAGATGATTTAATGCATAATTTATTATCCATTAGTCAATTATGTGATAAATGTTTTCCCATTTTTTTTAACATGATTTATGCTTAATTTATATTTTTTATTCTAAAAAGTTCATTTTTAAAGGTAAAAGAAGGAATAATGTATATGAACTTTATCTAGATGAGTTACCCACTTTTAATGAAAAATGTCTTATTGTTTCAAATGAAATTCAATGGTTATGACATAAGAGACTTGAACATGTTTACTTTAAATTAATTTTTAAGTTATCTAAGAATGATCTTGTTAGAGGCCTACCTAGAATACCATATAAGAAGGACCACTTATGTGATGTTTGCCAAATGGGTAAACAAATCAAGAGTTCTTTCAAAGCAAAAGATATAGTTTCAACAAAACATCCTCTTAAACTTTTACATTTAGATCTATTTGGACCATATAGAATTCAAAGTTTGAATGGTAACAAGTATGATTTAGTTATAGTAGATGATTATTCTCGATTTACTTGGGTGATTTTTCTAAAAAGCAGAAATGATGCTTTTTCTAAATTTTCTAAACTTTGTAGAAGAATTACAAATGAAAATCAACATCTATTATTATAATTCATAGTGGTCGTAGAAGGCCTACTGTTCGCATTGCACGAAGGTCACTCCAGTCTACTTCAGCAAGCTACCGTCTTCCACTTACCAGAATTTTCTTGTCGCGTCAGAAGCCATCCTCAACATCGTCTAAACCTCGTCGATCAACCATTCCCTGCGACACCGATTCCCTTTGACAGATTCATCCATTTCATTTTGTTTTTTGACAATGATGCCTCATCAAAAAACAACATCCTCACAAGGTTTCCCTCCATCTACACCACAAGCACGTCATGGATTTTCTCTTAGACTACTCAGAAATCTCCTTCTATGCGATACTTTTGGATCGATTTCTACACTCCCTATATTACCCAGTCGAAATGTTCTATTTCACCTATTTTCTCGCTACAATATCAGAGAATTATTCACATGTATTTCACATCTTTTTGACGCCGAAGCAGACCCACTTCATTATCCTTTATTGATCCATTTGTTTTACACTAATTTACAAATTGATCATGAAACTGGATTTCTTTTCTCTCTTGTTCGCAATGTTGAAATTGAGTTTGATTCTAAACTTCTTGGACAAATCCTAAATATTTCACTTTCAGAAACTCTTTTCAATACTATTGAACTTAATGATGAAAGAATTTTTGAATAAATTCTTATTCCCGGTACACCTCATTGTCCTCCCTTTAAGAATACCAATCTTCAAACTCACGCTCGCATTGCTGGATGAATTCTCACCCACAATATTCTACCTAAAACTGGGTCTTTTGATTACTATTCCAGAGATCTCTCTATGGCTCTTTACGTCTTATTTGGAAATATTTTTGTAAATTGGGCCAACATATATTTTACTACATTGTGGAAGCAAAAACCCTTTCTTCCGTATGGATGTCTTCTCTTACTCGTATTTTTAAATATTTCAAAGTACCCCTAACCAATAAAAAATCTATTGAACAAAAGGAATACTTTGATGAAACTGTTTTTAAACAAATGAAAATCAAATATCTAGCTCCTTTAAATTTTGGATCTTCTGAATCCTCTGAACCATCACCATCTCCTATGACACCCCCCCATCTCAAGTAAAATGAAAGAAAGTCACTATTGATCAAGATCATGATGAAGTTTTGCAATGAATAGAAGCTTTGGAGCTACATCAACACACTTTTCATGAGGATGTGACTCAACAACTTTTGTCAATTTAGAATGATATTGCTGAACTCAAGAAGATGATCAAGCAACACTTCTCTTAAACTTTGTTTACTGTTATTGCTTTGATAAAACAATATTACTTTACATGAACTTTGTTAATTTCTGGGTTGTAATATTTTGAACTTGAATTTGCATTTTGCTTATGCTATGACCGCACTTACTCATTTTGATTATGACAAAGGGGGAGAAAAAGACCAACATGGAAATTGCAAACATGAAAATTGCATGAAAAAAGCATTGAAATTTGTATAAGAATTTGATGCTAATTTCATGAGAAAGAAATAAAAATGCATGAAGTAATGATGGAAATGCAAAACAATCAATATGTGATATATATGCTTTGATTGTGCTAACTTCTTATGTTTTGCAGCATATTGATAGGGGGTGTAAAATCTCCATCTATGCATCTAAATGTTACGACAATGAAGTCGTACACGATATTTCAAGTAGAAGGTTTTGATGATGAACAAGTGAATCAACTGCATTTCTGCTAAGGCAATGAAGAAAGATGACAAGAATTGAAGAATTCAATGAAGAATCTTTAAAGACATATGTGCAAATATAAATTTCATTAAAAGTCTTAGATTCTTGTAAGAGCCCTACTTAGAGTGCATATTTCAATTACATTTCACCTAAAAAGTCTTTAGAAAAACTTTTCTAAAAGAACCTTTCATGAAAATCGTTTTAGAAAACTCTTTACTTAATTTTTCATGTTTATTAGTCGACCAACAGACTTACCGGTCGACCAACTTTTTTGCGCCAAATTTTTCTAAGCTAAAACATCAACTTTCTAAATTAGTTGACTAATCGACTTTAGTCGACCAGACAGAATATTTGTTTTCAGAAAATTTAGCAGCAGTCGACTGAAGGTTTTATCAGTCGACCAGACAAAATGTTTGTTTTTTAGAAAAATTTAGCAGCAGTCAACTGAAAGGTTTTTCTGTCTACTGATGATATTATCAATCGACTAACTTTTTCTTTAGTCGACTAAGTTTCAAACTTCAGATTTTTAAACGGCTCTGTTAAACACATTAGTCGACTGACGATAATTGTCAGTCTGCTAGTATTTGATTTTAGTAGACTAACTACAGTTCCAGTCGACTAATTTTGCCATTTTTCCTAAAACTTTTAAAAGGCGTGTCTTTTTATTTTTCAAATGAATTGACCGTTCAAAAGTGACTGTTTTGACACCCTTTCATACCCTCAACATATGAGATGTTTGAACTATAAATATGAGTGCATTCCAAACTCAAAAACATCTAATCCAATCAATTTACATTGAATTGTAAAGATCGAATTCTTTGTTTTTCACTCCTATTCATTCAAGTATTCGTTTTCTCACTCATTTGATATTTTTACTTCAATTTTTCACTCAAATTCCTTTGAGAGACAATGAATTCGTGAGTTGAGTATTTCAACAACCTTAAAATCCAATGTCATTCCATTTGCATAAATAAGAAGGGCTCATAGGTTGATTGTAAGTTGATTATTTCATTTTTCTGTAAAAGGAAAGGACTCCTTGGTTTAAAGGAGTTGTTTGCTTTTAATAGGGTTGTTATTGAAAGCGAGACCGGATTTGGTATGTATGTTCTTGTGGTTACACAAGGTTGATAATGAAAATCTCAAGCGGGTTTTGCTTGGGGACTGGATGTAGGTCTGGAAGGCCGAACCAAGATAAATTCTTGTGTTCTTTATGTGATTACTTTGCGAATCTCAAAATCCTTCAAAATTTCAAAGACGTTATTTAAAAATACTATTCACCCCCCTTCTAGTGCTCGTTGCCTCGATCCTACAACACTTTCAATAGGATCCCAGCTAAGTGATAGGCAGTCTCAGCCTTCGTCTTCACACAATGATTAGATAGGTAAATCATTTAAATAATTATATACTTGATTAGTTTAAATGTACATTATGTGAATTTTTAACTCATTATTCTATAGGTGATGTTTCGCCTACACATGACCCACCTACACCAGGTACTCATACACATCACGAGACAACGCCGGATGCATGGTCTTCTTAGTATGACACACGATGACTCATTCAAATAGTGTATATCGATAGTCGATCGTAAGTATTTCATTGTCACTTGTCCAATACTTATCTTATAAATAGTGTATATCAACAATCGATTATTAATGTGTATCAATTCATGCACAGTACAAGGTTCGAGCAACAAGAAGTAATACAAAAAATTAGGAAGTCACTACTGCAACATCTTCCAGGACCGACCGCGCAATGAAAAGAGTACCCGATGGAAGTGTTGGACAAATTAATGTCCTCATTCATGGTATGCAATCATTTATCATAACTAATGTGTTTCATATTTAATTTTTTGCTATACTCATGTGTGCTAACTTTATGAAAGTATTTGTAGTCTTTCTATCACTTTGCTACTACGAACGAGGAGAAATACACAAGGGTAGTGTGGCAGAAGGTGGCTGCCAATCGATTTGCCGACATGCTATACAATATAAAGACTGAAAAAAAAAATAGCTAATGGGATAGATGATCCACTGTAGTGGAAGGGCAATGAGCCTTCTACTATCAGAAGAGATTATTGGGAGGGCATGTGCGACAAGTGGGCAAGCAATGAATTTTGAAACCGCTCAGCAAAGGCTGCACAAAATAGAGTGAAGATGCCCGATGCCTATCTACACACAGGTGGATCTATGACTTTTGGGAGCCACCAGAAGAAAATGGTAACTCATCAATATATATATATATATATATATATATATATATATATATATATATATTATTAAATTTATAAGTATTTCTGCATACTTATTAATTGATTTTTTTATCATTTAACATTGCATGAAGCAAAAAAACAAGACATTGTACCTTATAAGGACGTGTTTGTTGAAACACATAAATGTAAAAGCATGAAAGATTTTATATCAAAGAAGGCGAGAGCGATATCTGTATGTATTTATTGTATTAATAAACATTGTAATATACAAGTTACTATGAATTATGTTATCATAAACATTGTAATTCTTAATTCTTAATTCATATTATAATCATTACTTTGTAGGAGTCATACGAGCACTAAATGGTAGAGCAATATGACGATGACTCCACTCTGCATCCGCCTTTTGATCCTGCAGCATGGGTGATTGCAACCGGTGAACCCAAAAAGGGCCGTGTATTCGGGTTTGGGAGTAACATGAACACCACAACAGTCGTTACCTTCTACAACCATGGCTCTCAGAGTTCTCCCGCCAGCATCAACTCCCAACGTCCGATTAACCTTGCTATGTCTTGGGATGGTGTCTGTCAGCGTCTTGAGGATAAAATACAGTACTTTTTAAATGAAGTCATTCCCAACATTGTCCATAATGAGTTGTGCAACTTTTTTTGGGATAGGGGAACTTCGCCTGCATTCAACATGAGCTTCGGTGGGTGCCCGTCAAGTATAAAGATTCATGTCATTTGTTTCATGTCATTAGATTTCAAGCTAGTATATGCATGGTTGAATACATATATGTATGACTACCTCACTATAAATTTTTTTGACACCTTTAGAACACATATATGCATGATTGATTCACTATACAATTTTTATGACACCCTTATAACACATATACGCATGATTGAATCACTATGAAAGTTTTTTTACAACCTTACAACACATATATGCATGATTTCATTACTATAAAATTTTCTTAGTGCCTTATAACACATATATGCATGATTGAATCACTATGAAAGTTTTTTGACAACCTTAGAACACATACAAGCATGCTTTCATCACTATGACAACCTTAGAACACATATCAGCCTGATATTAGCATATATAAAAGTTTTTTAATGCCTTATAACACATATATGCATAATTGAATCACTATAAACTTTTTAGACTGCCTTAGAACATGATATGCATGATTGAATCACATATAAAGTTTTTTGACTACCTTAGAACACATATGAGTATGATTAAATCACTATGAAAGTTTTTTGACTACCTTATAACACATATGAGAATTATATTAGCATATATGAAAGTTTTTTGACTGCCTTATAACATATATATGCATGATTGAATCAATATGAAAGTTTTTGGACAACCTTAGAACACACACACACACACACACACACACACACACACACACATATATATATATATATATATATATATATATATATATATATATGCATGATTAAATCAATATGAAAGTTTTTTTACAACCTTAGAACACATATATGCATGATTGAATCACTATGAAAGTTTTTTGACAACCTTAGAACACATATAAGAATGCTTTCATCACTATGAAATTGTTTTACTGCCTTAGAATACACATATGCATGATTGAATTACTATAAAATTTTCCTTAGAACACATATATGCATGATTGAATCAATATGAAAGTTTTTTGACTGCCTCAGAACACATATGAGCATGTTTGAATCACTATGAAAGTTTTTTGACAATCTTAAAACACATATAAGCATGATTTCATCACTATGAAAGTTTTTTGACTGCCTTGTAATACATATATGCATGATTGTGATACATAACACATTTATTTGACAACCTTATAAACCATATATGCATGCATGAATCACTGTGACATTCTTTGACAACCTTAGAACATATATTTGCATGATTGAATCACTATGATTTTTTTTTTCAGTCTTAGAACACATATCTGAATTCTGTTAATATCCTCTAGCTTATTGCTAGTCTATGTGTCATTCAACCATTTACTTTGTTGCATTAGATTATATGCATTGCATATAATTTATTTCATTATATTTTGTTTATAGATACTAATATTTTGGTTTTCTTATAGGATGTTGGAGATGATCAACATAGAGGAGCGGATGGAGGCATGGAAGGAGGGGCAAATTGAGAAAATGAAGAGGATGATGCCTCGAATATTGGCGATGATTAGATTCATGTGTTTAATTTGTTTGGCGTATTTGTAACTAATTATAACTCAGCATTGACTATATTTGGTTGTTAAAGTTGTTTAACTTAGAACTTGTCTTAAATTTGTTTCACCTGCATATGTATTTTTATATGTACTTTGTTTTTTATAAGCAGGTTATATGAATTGTATAACGAGAAATTTTTCTCGAGTTTCATATTTCAATTTTTTTTTTAGTTTTTTTTAAATTAGCAATGGATATTATCCGTTGCTAATCCGTCGCCAATTTAAATCAGTCGATGGTTTGCGACGGAATTTATGTCGTCGCTAATGTCCGTCGACAAATTGGCGACGGATACGTATCCCTTATTACAGTTCAGCGACGGATTAAATTTTGTCACAAGCCATCGACTAATTATATATATATATATATATATATATATATATATATATATATTAGGAATGATAGGGTGCCCGGGCAGCACCTACACCTACCTTATAGAAGCGTTAAAATTTTAAATTCCTTGAGTTTTTATGCTGATCAGAACATATGATCTCCATACATTTTTAGTAGAAAACAATATTTGGATCATGTGATTATGATATACACATAGGTTTTTTAAGATATTAAAAAGTCAACGGCCCACAATGTGCCAATGTTGATGACTTAACAAGTTTTGTTTTTGTATCTAATAAACTATGATGAGTGCATTTATGAAGTCTTATTGAGAAGGCAACCTACGCTTGTGGTTTATACTAGGTGTCTAGGCGCTCCCAAAGCACCGTAACATTATTATTATTGTTTTTAAAGTCAAGCTGGGTGTTAGGCAGACCACCACCTGTTGCACAACATACCATTGAGTTTTGAACTTGCAACGTCCCAACACATGGTGACGTGCACTACCAAACAAGCGGAGCACCCGATGGTAAAACACCATAATATATATTTGTTGAAGTGGTTTGTAAGTACAAATACCTTTTTTTTTATTTTTGGTTGTTTTTTCATAAGAACAACTTTACAAATGTGTTCTACATGTTTTTTTAGTGGAAATGGCACTTAGATCGTCTGATCAAGACACATATGCAAGATGCAGTTTTTTATAAGACTTAAAAAATTGTCTTTTTTTTTTGTTGACAAAGCAAGATTCAAATGTTGATTCACACTATTTTGGACATATTGAACCCAACTATGAAATCTGATTGGATCAATATATACAACCAATGCCATGGAGATCCACACGCACACACACACACACATAATGAATTTTCATATCGATGCCCATATTCATCTTTTATTACACCATGCAGCTATATTCTACCTATTTTTTGCATGGATGTTACTGTCATATATGGCTGATAATACATATCCTTGAATATAAATGGTCACTACAAGAAAATTGTTAATTAGCGACGGAAATTTGCGATGGATTTTTTCCGTCGCTAATTAGCGACAGATTAGCTAGAGATAGAATCTGTCGCTAATTCGCGACGGATTAGCGAGGAAACAACTTTTATCGCTAATCTGTCGCTACTTAGCGACGGATTAGCGACTGCAATTTTTTGTCGCTAATTTTTATTACAAGAACACCATTTTAGCGATGGATTTAAAGAGGGAACTCTGTCGTCGCTAATCCGTCGCTAATTAGCAACGACGTAGCGACATAATATATTCCGTCGCTTTTTTGGTATTTTGGTATTTTGATTTAGCGACGACATTTTTCCGTCGCTAAGCCGTCGCTAAATGTCGCGTAAATCCCTAATCCCATCCCTCTTTCTCTTTTTCCTGTTTCCCTGTATTGCTCCCGCCCGCCGCCCTCTCCCTCCCGCCGCCCGTCGGCTCTCGCCACCGTCCTGCCACCGCCACTCGCCAGCCGCCGCTCCCCGTCCACCGCTCGCCAGCTGCCGCTCCCCGTCAGCCTCCCGCCACCGCCTGGCGACGCGCAGGTAATCACTTGCATCTTCTTCTTCTTCTTCTTCTTCTTCTTCTTCCTCTGATTCCTCATCTTGCAAAGGGCAGGTCAAGGTATTCCATCGTGGGAATTGTAGGAAGAGGATTCTTCATTGTTGAATATTATGATTGTTTCTTGCTCAGACTAGGTTTATCCTAGTTGGAATGCCCAGTATGTTGTATGCCATGTTATTTGCGTTGGTGGTCCGTTGTGTCATAAATAATGTGTTGGTGCACTGGGATAGTGGGATATCATAGGGTTAGCAAGTGCGCTGTGAGTAAAGGCTTCTAAGTGTAATGACTGTTTGGTTCATGTACCTTCAGTCCAATTTGTAGGTTGTTTCATATCTCTAGTCAAAACTGATTAGAAAGTTTTGATGTAGAAATTCTCGGTTTATGTTGGTGACTGTAGTGTCAATAGTAGATCCTTTTTATCCTAAAGACTGGACCATTTGGTCATGGTTGTGCATATGGTGGAGTAGAATGAATAAAACTTCAGTGGATGGTTAGGGGGACCTTTCTCATATTGATATGTTTTGTTGATTATTAAGGAGTGGAATAGATTATCGTTTGACATGCATTTATTTAGCGTTCTGTTGTATTGAGAAGGGAAGTGGGCTCTATTTTATTGTGCTTCGTCATGAATTCAAGATTTGTTCAGAACCTGCTAATGCTCACCATTAATGGTCTTTATTTGCTTGTTTATCTGTTTAGTTTTAATGAAATCATTTTTTTGCTGATTGCCATGTCTAGGAAACCTAGAGATGCATCAGCTGCACCAATGGCTAGAACTTGTCCCATATTCTAAATCGCCATAAATGTTAAAATTTTCTCTCCTATTTTCCATTTAATTTTCATATACTTGATCCATTTTGTGTTTGTTTTTCCATTTAATTTTCATATACTTGATCCATTTTGTCTTCTTCTTCTTCTTCGCCTAACAAATTGCAATCTTCAGAAAATGCCAATGTTTTGTTTATGCCTCCATGCCATGGCAAATTGGTTCAAAAAAATCAATCTTTACATCGTCATCAACCCCCATGCCATGGCAAATTAGTTCAAAAAAGAGAGTTTAAGCTTTAGAGGAAAACATAAATAAAAAGTGATATTACTAAACTTTTAGAGGCTATATTTGAGATTTTGCCATAAATTTATTGTAAAAAATGCCCATGGGCTTTTTCTATTAACCATAACAAAGTTTAGGTGCATTTACGAAAAGTTTTGTAACATTGGTGCAATTTTGAATTATACTGAAAACATGGGAGCAATTTGAAAAATTAGCCTTTAGTTTTTTCATCGAGTTCTCACTACAATTTGATGTTCAAGCTTCAAAAACAAGGTTCGGAGTGCACTTATAATTTTTCTCCCTTTTTTTTAGGGGAAGACGCTAGTTTAAAAAAATATATCATCAATGCTTCTTTTTCACTTTATTTCATCGCATTTCATCATTAGATATATCATCAACAGTTTAGTTGTTTTTTGCATTGCATAAGTGTTTGTGTTTCCCTAATTAGCTTCAATATTCATTTTAACACAGTGCTTTTTGCAGATTTCTCAACGGAACTCGCTTGTGCCCCGCCACCCGTGGTAAGTAAGTGACAAAAACAATGCAAATAGGGTAAATACCCGTGGTGAGTAAGTGATGCAAGCGCATCACATGTTATTTAATTTATTAAATGTAACACTTTATTGTTCACACACTCACTTAGTTGTTGATATCTAGGACTGCTTTGTTGGAGTTCGGAGATCATGTTGAGCATGATTTTAATGTATGAGAATAGAAGTGTTCTTATTTTTGGAGTACGGAGTCTATGCTATGCATGGTAGTAGTTAGTAGGATATTGAAGTGTGTTTGCTGCAGGTACATGTTTGACATTTGTTTGATATGAATTATTTCGATGTATTGCAATGTTTGATGTGATTGTATCCATGCTTACATGTAGTTACTTTCAATTTGATTATGTCTTCCATGTGAAATTGTATACTTAAAGCATGCTTCAAATGAATGTATCGTGTCATGAATAGTTTGCACATGAAAATATTAAGTTATCAATGCATGCATCATAATTCTTGTGATTGTATGACATCATATATTGCATGATAAATTTGATATTTTGTTCATCATAGCATTTTGATGGTTCTCTTTTAACTGGTTAGGATACTATTCGTAACATCATATGACAGAATGACCGCAAACCGTGAATGGATGTACCGTAGGTTAGTGGACAATGAGTTATCGCATGAATATATGGATGGTGTCGATAGTTTTATTGAATTTGCAACGGCAAGTGTCAGTACGGTAGATCCCACAGGTCGGATTAGGTGTCCCTGCAATATTTGTAAGAATAATCGATTTGTAGAACCTCATGGCGTTAGACATCACCTATACAGGAAGGGTTTTGTGAGTGATTATCAGAACTGGATGTTTCATGGAGAAGAATTTAGAAACGATTTTGATGCACGGGTGAATGTGGTGCACGATAATCCATATACGAATTTGATATTTGATGCTGCAGGAACAGAACTGGGTTCTGCTATGAGTTCTAGTGATGTAAGAACTGCCGTAGATGAAGAATCACCAAACTATGCAGCTAATAGATTTTATGATTTACTTAGAGATGCTGATGAGCCACTTTGGAACGGTTGTAAGAGTCACACTATCTTGTCTGCAGTTCTTCAACTAATGAATTTGAAGTCTGAGTATAATTTGAGTCAATCATGTTTTGACCGTTTGTGCATGATTGTGAAGAGTATGTTGCCTAAAGATGAGAAATTGCCACAAAATTTCTATCGTGCGAAAGTTATGGTCAACGTTCTAGGTATGGGTTACAAAAAGATTGATGCTTGTCCAAATCACTGCATGTTGTATTTCAAGGAGCAGGAAAACGACATATCATGCCCGTCATGTGGGCATCCTCGGTTCAAGCCAAAGACAAGAGGCAATGGTAGCACGAGATCAAAGGAAGTTTCATACAAGTCGCTCCGCTACTTTCCTATCACTCCTAGATTGCAGCGATTGTATATGTCTTCAAGGACAGCTAAACACATGAGATGGCATGCAAATAAAGTTCGACACGATGAAAACAAGATCACGCATCCTGTTGACGCTGAAGCTTGGAAGCACTTTGATCGTACTCATCAGAACTTCGCAATGGAAGTGCGAAATGTTAGACTCGGTCTATGTACAAATGGATTTAATCCATTTGGGGGTAGATCAACTCCATACTCATGCTGGCCAGTATATGTAACTCCATACAACCTTTCACCAAGCTTGTGTATGAAACGTCCAAATCTTTTCTTGTCTCTGTTGATCCCTGGTCCGACCTCACCTGGCCAAAATCTTGATGTATATCTAAGGCCATTGATTGATGAATTAAAAGTACTGTGGGATGACGGTGTTACCACGTATGATGCCCACAAAAAACAAAATTTCAACATGAAGGCCGTTGTTCTATGGACAATCAGTGACTTCCCTGCATATGGTATGTTATCTGGTTGGAGCACACATGGGAGGTTGGCTTGTCCGTACTGCATGGAGGATTCCAAAGCTTTTAGATTGAGGCATGGAAGGAAGCCTTGCTGGTTTGATTGCCATCGTCGATTTCTACCCAGCGATCATCTGTTCCGACGTCAAAAGAATGCATTTACAGCAGGCACAACTGAAACGGAAGGTCCATCCTCAAGATTGTCTGGCATAGAGATTCTAAGAAGATTGTGATACTTTCCAGATGTATTAACAGATGCCCGCAGTCCTACACCCTTCCGTGGATTTGGGAAGGATCACAATTGGACGAAAAAATCTATTTTTTGGGAACTACCGTATTGGCCGACCCTATTGATACGACATAATTTGGATGTGATGCATGTAGAGAAAAATGTGTTTGATAATGTGTTCAATACAGTAATGAATATTAAAGGAAAAACGAAGGATAATCCGAAGGCCCGTATGGATTTAAAATTAATATGTAAAAGACCAGAATTGGAACTCAAAGAGTATAATGACAAAGTACTGAAACCAAAGGCGAAGTACGTGCTCGGACCTGATCAAATAAAACATGTATGTCAATGGTTGAGACAACTGAGATTTCCAGATGGATATGTCTCTAACATTGCTCGGGCTGTGAAGATTGACGATGGACAGTTATATGGGTTGAAGAGCCATGATTGTCATATCTTTATGCAACGATTGACACCCCTAGCATTCCATGATATGTTAGACAAACCTATATGGGGGGTATTGTCTGAGTTGAGCGGATTTTTCAGAACATTGTGCGCATCGGAGGTCATTGTATCAGATGTAAAGAATCTCGAGGACTCTGTCATCACCACTGTTTGTCTGTTAGAAAAGATATTTTCGGCAGCATTTTTCGATGTTATGGAACATTTGATCATACATCTGCCATATGAACATGCTATAAGCATGATAGAATCACATATAAAGTTGCTTTGCCTGCCTTAGAGCACATATGAGCATGCTATATTCACATATTCAATTTTTTTACTGCCTTAGCACACATACGAGCATGATCGAATCACATATATAGTTTTTTTCCTGTCTTAAAGCACATCTGAGCATGGTAGAATCACATATAGAGTTTTTTTAGATGCCTTAGAACACATATGAACATGCTATAATCACATATTCAATTTTTTGACTGCCTTAGCACACATATGAGCATGATAGAATCACATATATAGTTTTTTTATTGCCTTAGATCACACATGAGCACATGATAGAATCACATATAGTGTGTAATTTATTTCATTATATTTTGTTTATCAATACTCACTGTTCTTTTCTTGTGTAGGCTGCTAGCGATAATCAGGGTAGTGGAGATGAAGGGACAGATAAAGACAATGAACAAGAAGACGCACAAAATCTTGGCGATGATTAGAGGACTGTGTTGAAGAAGTTCTATTTTTTTTATTTTTCCTAATTCTAATTGTTGAATTGTAAATAATTAAACTTCTTAATTTTAAGGTGGAACGATTAATTGTTGTAGATACTTGTTATATGAATTTTTTTGTGTGGTTTGTTTTTTATTTACAGGAAATATAAATTATACAGGAAATAGAAATTGTACAGTTCTCGGTAATTAATTTTCAAATAATTTTTTTTTAATTTTTTTTCGTGTTTGCGACGGATTAGCGACGGAACCATTCGTCGCTATTCATATTAATCTAGCGACGGAATTAAATCCGTCGCCAAGCCGTGGTCGCCATTTAGTACCGGCGGATTGGCGACGGAATATAACACTCGTTATTCCGTCGCAATTAGCGACGGACCTGGCGACAGAATAATTCCGTCGCCAGTTAGCGTCGAAATATTCGCGACGTAAGCATACTGTCGCCTCATTGTTGCTAATCCGTCGCTAACCATGTTAGTGACAGATTAGCGACGGATTAGCGACGGAATGTGGTCGTCGCTAATCTACTACTTTGTTGTAGTGGGTGAAACATAATTGCAGAACTGGTTTTATATGGACCAATGAAAGAAACGAAAGATTCATGAGCTTACCCAATCAATGGATTGGGCTAAACTTAGTCAAGCCTTCAAAACATGGAAAATTTTAAAACAAGGGTAAGCTGGCTCATTTAGAAAGGGCTAATATTTGATCAAGTCACCATTACAACATTATGAGTATAAAATCTATTTTTTTTATACATTTCTTTTATGTTTGCAGATCGGACTGTACAGATAGGGTGTCAATCGGTCGGGTTTGGTTCGGACCCAGGTGAAATCAGACTTGGACCAGATTTCCAGGTATGGTATTGGGTCTGGACTCGAGTCTAATCGGGTCTACTATAAGAAAAACAATACCCGGATCTGATAAGAACTACATGAACCAAACCCGAACCATACCCAGTAACACATTGCATTTGTGCAATGTGATTGCACCTGATCCTGCCTCAAGTTCACCCTGCCTCGACCTTGTGGCAATGGTCGCCCCCTGTGAGTTTCGAATCATGGCCTTCTCATGTCAGGTGACAAACCAAGTCAGCACCAAGCACAATCTCATATTTAGGTAATTCTTAAGTCTTAGCAACCTATATATGGTTGAGTAGTGACTCTGGATCAGGTGCAATCTATGTCAAAGGGATGCGTCATTTTCACTATGTGTCATGCTAATATGCACAGCATATATACATGAACATTACTTTAAAAAATTCAATAAATTTGTAATGTTTTTTAAAATTATATTAAAAATAAAAAATCTGTGTCCCCGTCTATTTTTTTGAAAAATC